>NW_019154149.1:3823222-3951294 GCF_002288905.1 Enhydra lutris kenyoni | reverse complement strand
TGGTGGGGGGGGACCTTTCCCTTCTTCCCTTCTAGATATTTGGCTGGTCTAATAATTAAATTGACATAAGACAGATTACCAGGAGAAAAAAATTGAATTTCATACATAATAGGAACTTCGTATAAACATGAGAGGTTCAATGGCAGGCAGTTGAGACTTATAGGCTATGCTGAGCCAAGTAGGTCTGGGGCTTCAAAGGGAAGGAAGACAGTTCACAGGAAGAGCAAATGTTTGGGAACCCAATGTGTGTCATGCCTTGCAGACAATGGGACAGAGGCCCTGTGGAGCTCCCTCCAGCTTACCATACCTAGACCAGACTCTCTCGACTTACCTCTGGTGATAGCTGTCTTCCTGGACCAGGCCCTCTATCTAAATTCTTAGAGGCAGTTAAGGAGGAGATAAAAGCTCTTGCTGATTCTTTTGGGCCTTGATTGTCTTTAGCTTGAAATAATCCACATGCTAAAATGATACCTTCTGGGGCAGCCTGCCTTGAGCCTCATCATATATATCTCTGTACACAACTCATTTATATAGTTAATAATAAATTACACATTACATATTTAATTTAATAAATATTACTCCTCTTGTGAGCATTAGTTCTTAAAGAATAAGGAATTGAGTTCTATATATTTTGTTATGAGGTACAAAATTGGGGTGGTAATAGAGACATGTTAGAATTTTCAAAGTATATATATTTTAGTGTCAGTAATAGTGTAAGGCAAGAAATACATTTGGCTTTATCAGATGATGGAATGAAGGCAATTTCTAACACATTCTTCATGCTGCTTGTCATTTTACTCTTAATTCAGATGTACAAGGAGGAAAGACATTTTGTTAAAACCGGCAGTAAAATACTTAACAAAAGAGCTGGCCATGCATTAAAGGTTCCAAGAAGTAGGAGAAACACTGCAATACACTGAGACATTTTCCAGTTTTAATTTATTTTCATTATGTAGCTGCACATTGTTTACCTGAGGAATTCACAGTCAAATGTAATTTGACTTTTGGATAAGAAATATGACCAATATATACCAAGCATTAAAAGGGGTACTGCCTGTTCAGTAATGTGAGAGAGGAAAAATTCACACTAATGAGACAGATGGTTGGCTACTTTTACATAAGAGAATACCTTCCAGTGGAAGAGCCATCCCTGTCTACAATGAGCGAATACACCAGAAAATTCCTGGTGCAGCACCCTTTGCTTAATAAAAGAGAACACTGTTGTATTCAAACTTTACAATGTACTGGCTGAAGATCCTGTTATATAGCACTGGGAAGAAAAGTGGCAGACTGGAATTTCTGCTGTGAGCTATTGAAATCATAGCATGATCAATTTCCTGAATTGGTTATTAGGTTATGAGGAGCTACTGCTAATTTGTAAAGAACTTCCACCAAGTGGCACAATTGATCTAAGCTTTGCTTGAGAAACTAATTTGTTGTTAAAGTAACTTCATTTCTATATGACTTGTCATTTTACTCATTTTTTATTATTTTTAAAGATTTTATTTATTTGACACAGAGAGAGAGATCACAAGTAGGCAGAGAGGCAGGCGGGGGGAGGGGAGGAGGTTCCCCACTGAGCGGAGAGCCCGATGTGGGGCTTGATCCCAGGACCTGAG
This sequence comes from Enhydra lutris kenyoni, assembly GCF_002288905.1. Taxonomy (NCBI): domain Eukaryota; kingdom Metazoa; phylum Chordata; class Mammalia; order Carnivora; family Mustelidae; genus Enhydra; species Enhydra lutris. The sequence continues at coordinate 3,949,675 of NW_019154149.1, read as the reverse complement.
ACAAGGGCAGAGGCTTAACCCACTGAGCCACCCAGGCGCCCCTCATTTTACTCATATTTTAAGCATGTAACTTTTCATTCATTTCTTTATTCCTTCATTTATTCTCTCACTTTTCATTCAAAGTATTAAGTGCCAGATACTGTGGATATATCAGTGACCAGGATGGATTAAAAAAAGCTTACCTCTAATAGATATCTTTTTATGGTACATATTTTTCTTCATACAAAACATCAAACAGGGCCCATTATTACTGGTGAAACAGGAAAAAAAAACAACATAGTGGTAAAATTGTCAAATGAAGTGGCAGGGACTTATTCTAGAATTACATGGAGGAACATAACAAGCAGCAATATATTTCCATGAACATTAGATAGGAAAGAAAGAATGCACACTCAGAGAAGTATTAGAATTGACACCAAGTTTGTTTTTTAAGATGTCTGAAAGACGTCTGATATGCAGCTCACCTTTCTCTTTGGGGTGGGCTCAACCTGCAGAAAAAGGTTCTACATGCCTTCCTTTGCCACCAGGTCCTTTTCAGTCTCAGTAGCACTCAGTAGCACTGGCGGCCAAATAGAGAAAGGCATTAGGCAACAGGTAATTTTACTCACATCTGTTTTATTTTCATATCCCCTACTAGCCCAAGCTATGCCTGGCTAGGTCGCTTGGAGGAAGAATGGAGAATGAATGCAGGGCTACACTACCAACTGTATCTTGCACCAGATTTCTTCTCCAAAGACAAATCTGGATAATCCTGGGATTGCAGAAATGCAGACTTGCCCTCCAACTAGCTGAGTTGACATCATTGGGAAAATTCTCTTCAGAGGCTGAAACATGTAGCCAGCCCAAATGAGAGGCATGAAGTGAATAATCCACCTTGGCAGGGACAGATGTCCTCATTTTGGGGGGCTTTTAGAACAAAATGAATGCTTTTTTTTTAATGAATGCTTTTGAGTGGGAGCAGAGTGTGCTCACTTTGGCTTATTCATTATTTTGAATTAAAGTTACTTGAGAATCAGCCAGTGCAAGAACACTTTGACCATCATTTGCTCCCCTGAAAGCAGGAAGTAAGTCTCCCATGTGAAGGTATCCTCCCTGTATCAGGAGGGTACAAGGCATCTTTATCACCAGAGATAGGGAATTTATTTATTTTTGTTGTTGTTTTGTTAGTCACCATTCAGTACATCATTAGCTTTTGATGCAGTGTTCCAAGATTCATTGTTAATGCACCACACCCAGTGCTCCATGCAATACGTACCCTCCATAATACCCACCACCAGGCTCACCCAACCTCCCACCCCCGTCCCCTCTAAAATCCTCAGTTTGTTTCCCGGAGTCTACAGTCTCTCATGGTTTGTCTCCCCCTCCGAGTTCTTCCCCTTCATTTTCCCCTTCCTTCTCCTAATGTCCTCCATGCTATTCCTTATATTCCACATATAAGCGAAACCAGATGATAATTGCCTTTCTCTGCTTGACTTATTTCACTCAGCATAATCTCCTCCAATCCCATCCACGTTGATACAAAAGTTGGGTATTCATCCTTTCTGATGGCTGAATAATATTCCATTGTATATATGGACCACATCTTCTTTATTCATTCATCTGTTGAAGGGCATCTCAGCAACTTCCACAATCTGGCTATTGTGGCCATTACTGCTAAGAACATTGGGGTGCACATGCTCCTGCTTTTCACTACATCTGTATCTCTGGGGTAAATACCTAATAGTGCAATTGCTGGGTCATAGGGGAGCTCTATTCTCAACATCTTGAGGAACCTCCATACTGTTTTCCAGAGTGGCTGTACCAGCTCGCATTCCCACCAACAGGTAAGAGGGTTCCTGAGATGGGGAATTTAGGCTTAAGAAGGATATATAAACAACCTTGCTACTTTTTCACTAATTTACTACCCCAACCTTAAACTTCTTTGTCCTGTCCATTTTTCACAAATTTATTGTTTCCTTATCAAAAAGGCATAAAAGCTGCCTGCTTTGGTCACTTATTTGAGCCTCGTATCTTTGGGGCTCCTATACATGAGAAATGAAATTTTTTTCTTCTGTTAATATGATTTATATCGATTTGATTATTAGAGCAGCCACAGAACCTAGGGTGCAGAAGGAAAAAGTTTTCCTCCCCCACAATTTGCATATGGGCTACAAAGGAAGCCAATCACTTTTCATGTATTTGAAGGGCACTTTTTACAGCTAATGCAATCAGCTTAAGTATTAAGTTTAGATACTCTCCTCTGCCCATGCTTCAAAGAGAAAATGCAACCTAGCCATTATTGCATCATCTTCAAAGAGATACTTAGTAATAATTAAGCTTGTTACGTGTGAATATTTAATTTCTGCCAACACACAACTAAATTATTATTTGAAATATTGTAGTCAAGGGTGCCTGGATGGCTCAGTGGGTTAAGCCTCTGCCTTTGGCTCAGGTCATGATCTCAGGGTCCTGGGATCGAGCCCCGCATCGGGCTCTCTGCTCAGCAGGGAGCCTGCTTCCCCCTCTCTCTCTGCCTGCCTCTCTGACTACTTGTGATCTCTCTCCCTCTGTTAAATAAATAAATAAAATCTTTGAAAAGTAAATAAAATAAAATATTATAGTTAAGCCTATTAAAGTCAAGGCTATTAAAAATCTATCAAATTATAAAACATTACCAAGTTTCCAATCAGGAACAAAACAGCCTTTAGAGGATTTTCCAGTTTCACTGTGGACACCCTCCCAGTATGGCAGAAAATAATCACACAGTTTATGAATAGCCAGGTCAAATTCTATTTGTCTTTTACCATTTGAAGTTGAAAATTCATCTGTCTGGAGTTTTCCTGACCTACACAGATAATCACTGAAAATATTATATATTGGCAGAATTCTCATCACTTATAAGATGAAGCTTTGAATTTTAGTCGTTAAACTTGTAAGTTACTTATTTTTTGTTTGTTTTTGTTTTTGAAAAATAAATACAAATACCTAATTACATCTGTTTGCCAGAGGAAGTGATGTCTTATTTTTGGCCTAACTATCCAATGCAGGCCATTCTGCAAAACTCTTTCTGGATCTCTTTTTAGTCAATGAATAATATTGGCTATGGTTGCTTTAAATGATACATGGCCCAGAGCATGCTCATTGGTCCCCGGAGACTTAAAAAAAAAAACTACTACTTAAAAAAAACTAGCTTCTTTTCAGATATATTGATCATCTGAGAACAGACATCACAGACTTCCTGAAAGATTAAAAAATTGTATGTAATTTGTAAACTGTGGTAAAAACTCTTTGGGTGACATATCTGTATGTTATTTAAAGCAGTATATGTTTGTTTTCTCTGCTGGAACTGCTTGATTCTTTAGTCACAATGAAGCAGAGTTGGGTTTTTTCCTCGTACAAAGTTCCAAAACACAATATGAACAATCTTAGCTATTTATAAATCGACCAACTTCAGCCTTTCCACTTTTCATTATTACCTATTTCCTCAGAGTTTTCTGCCCTTGGAAATTATGAACATTTCCAAGTCTTTGATGTGGTAGAAGTTTTTATTTGGACAGCCATTAGGAGAATACCTGTACCACCTTCTGTGCTAAAATCAAATCTATGCAATTTCAGCCCAAATACCTCTTCTAAAAGCATTACCCTTTTTTTTTAAAGAACATTTTAATGTTCACTGACATTTTAATGCACTGACATTTTTAATGCAACTTTAGGAGAAAAATAAGAAAATAACGCAGTTTCTACTCTATCATAGATGATAAATATTATAATTTAAAAAAAATATATACATAAAGATCATTCATGGTATATCAAAAATAATTTTTATCTTACAGAACCCAACAGAGAAAATACATTTTGGCATCATGCCACCATTATTAGGACCCAGGGTCTTCATTTTTCTTAAATATGTCTTATTGCCAGGTATCTCTACTTGAATATTTTCTCCTCTCAGTCCAGATCGAGGGGCACCTGGGTGGCTAGGTTGGTTAAGCGTCTGCCTTTGGCTCAGGTCATGATCCTGGGGTCCTGGGATGGAACAATATGTCAGGCTCCCCGCTTGGCAGGGGTTCTGCTTCTCCCTCTCCCTCTGCCCATTTCCCCTTTTGCACTCTCTCTCTCTTGCTCTCTCTGTCTCTCAAATAAGTAAAAATAAAAAATCTTTTAAAAAAATCCTGATTGAGTGCATCCAAATGTCTACTCTTCATTGTCCCAGGAAATCTGTTCTCCTTTACCACCTTTCTATGTTTGTCATCTTCACTTTTCATTAGTTCTAGTAGCAAACCTTAGAGGCCTCTCTGGATCTTTTCTCACCCTCATTTTCTGCAACCTGTTGGTGCCTTGCCAGGCCTTCTAGTGAATGCCTTTTATATCTGTTCACTGCTGTCACCCTAGTCTGAATCCTTGTCGTCTTATACTTGGACAAATACAACTGATGCTTCCTGGCTTTAGAAGCTCTCAAGTTCCTTTTGCTCTAATTCATCTTAGACGTTGCTGCCAGAATAACTTGCCTAAAACATAAAAGTCTCATGAAAACACCTTTCTATTCAAAACATCCAGTGGTTTTTTAACGACCTCTTTGGTGGAGCTAAAATGCTATGACATGTTTTTTTTCAATTTGTTCAACCTCCTCAGAATGACATCCAAAGTTCTGCATGTGCCGGCCTGAACTTGCCACTGTACTCTCATCCTACTATTCCATAACAAGGACCCAGTTCTCCCATCAAGGTACCTCTTTACTGCCCTTCAACACCATAATCATTCCCAACTACAAGCTTTTCTTTATGTTTCACCTGGCTGTGTCCCTTACTAGGCAGTGTTCTTTAAAGTGTCATCCAAAGGTCACCTATATCAGAATCATCTGAGATGCTTGTAAATCATGCAGATTCCTGAGACTACAGCTCAGACCTAGTGTAGTTGGAGACTTAGAATCTGTGTTTATGAGACTTCCGTCTTATCCCAGACAGGAGGAATTCTGCTCTTAGTCTCCTCTGTCTGTGGTATACTGTCTGGCACACATTAGGAGGTGAATACTTTTTAAAAATGGGTGAATTTACTTCAATATAAGATATCTTACATAAGAGGTTCTCATCAATTGTCAGATTTCTGGCATGGGGATGAAATTGTCTCTCTTTCTTTTGGTCTCCAACGGTGTCCTAGTTTTTGGTTAAGATCAGGTGCTGTCCCTTAAGTCAAGTTTCTATCTGTACAATTTGACAACTTCATAGCAGGCACCAGATGGATTCAAATGTAGACAGGGACTCTGTCTAGCAAGCATGGAGATAAAGCTCCTGTTGCAAACTCTTTCCAGTCAATATTAAGAAAAAAGTTAGGAAGTGAAGGCTAGTGGCAGGCTCACAACACACTATGTTCTTCTGACTGACAGCAAAATGAAGCCCAGGAAGTGGTCAAATTCACAGCCAGAGATAATGGAAAACTTGATAGGCTGGTGAAGAAGCATGGCATATATAGTTTTTGGTCAGAAAGAATAAACAACCACTACTGGACAAAACAAAGCATCTTCCTCTGACAGTTGTTCACTCAACAATGGAAATACTCTGGTTAATTTTCAAAACCTGGGTGAAGCATCACAGAAGGTGAAAATGAAAACAGAGAAAGGAAATAATATATCTATATGGAGATTTCCTCAAGAGGTAACACTGAAGGTTAAGATCCCTTTGAAAAATCACTAGTTTTTGAGAAAGTAATAAATGTGCATGATTAAAATAAATGTTAGTGGGGTGCCTGGGTGGCTCACTCTGTTAATTCATCAACTCTTGATTTTGGTTCAGGTCATGATCCCAGGGTCCTGGGATGGAGCCTCATGTTGGGCTCCATGCTCAGCAGGGAGTCTGCTTGAGGATTCTCCCTCTCCCTTTGCCCCTCTCCCTCTTTCTCTCTCTCTAAAATAAATAAATAAAACTTTAAAAAATATATTTAAAATAAATATATGATCTCCCTCCCTGCCCCTTGCATTTTGTTTGGAGGTTCAGATTCTTAAATAATTGGTTCTTATACATTTATTACATGTTTTTACCCTTTAGTACTACTACTCACATATAACATATATTGAGCTCTCACTGTATACTGGACAGAATATTAATGTAATTAATTCTCACAGCAATCCTATTTTTTACAGAAACAATTTGAGATTCAGATATTATCAACTTCCCAAACTTTTCCATCACATGACAAACTTAGAAATTAATATGTATATAGTACAGGGAGATAAATAAGACTGGTCATGGCCATAGGCTATAGGCTCAGGGCTCTAGCTGCCCTAAGATTGACAAGAGCAGTATCTTGGCCCTCCAGTAATACCTGTGTGCACTGGCAGTCCTAGTTGAGAAGCTCTGCAACTTGTCCAAAGGGCAATGGTTAGTAGAGTAGGGCATGAATCTGAAACTAGGTTTGTCGACATTAAATATCTTTACTATGTTATCCTAACTTTCATTCCCAAACTTTTAGTTGCAAACCCTGTGTTTCACACTGGGGACTATTATAAATGTCACGAAACAACAGAATCAAGTAAAAACATGCAGGCAGTAATCACTTACTTTTAGTTCTTGAAAATGTAATGTTATAAATAATCATTTATCTCTCTGTGCCAGTAAGCCTTATAATATAGATTTTGTTACTTCTCTACCTAAATAAGTACTTCAGGCAAGAGGAAATGCTGTAAAATGGAATTTATACCAGCAAGTTCCAATAGTTTCATGAAAGATTTGGAGGTGAGAGTTACTGTCTTGAGTCCTTTAAAAATTGTTGGAAATGCAACCTGGAAAAATTTATTTTTCTTTCCATATACCTTCCTTGTTCATGACTATAAATTGTTAAATTATCTCATTTCTTAAGGCCAAAAATGTTCATGTAAGTATTTCCCTATTGGAAATACTTGCCTTTGGTTTACCAAATGAAACCATTAACTTGAGTTTTGAAATAAAAGTTGAACAGTCATTCAGAATATTGATTTCACTGTTTTTAATTCAGAAAGCAAAAATTGGTATTAAAAACAAATGTTATTTACAGGATTTCACTAAACTTAAAATCTTACTAGAAAGATAAAGGACCACTTTTCTGTTTTTTTTTTATATATATAATATGTAATTATGAGAAGACTTAGCATTTTTACTTTTAAAATATTTTTTCAACTGGGGGCACTTAGGTGGCTCAGTCATTTAAGTGATCAACTCGATTTCAGCTCAGTTCACGATCTCAAGGTCCTGGGAACAAGCCCCATGTTGGACTCTGTGCTGAGTGGAGTCTACTTGTTCCTCTCCCTCTGCTTCTCCCCCTGCTCATTCTTTCTCTTTCTCTGTCTCTATCTCAAACAAATAAATAAAATCTTTTAAAAAATATTTTTTCAACTGTATCCAGCACCCTTCACCAAATGGTTCTCCATTTGTCATTAATAAAAAGGCAAGGGAGAATGCTGTTCAAATGACTGAATGAAGAACACTGATCATCTTACAAGCTGATAATGCAAAGAAAATTTAAAAAGTACAATTTCTGTAATGCAGCAGCTAAAACTGTATAGAGCAAAAAAATACCTCAAGGTGAATGTAGTTAGTAATTTTATAATCATGTGAGTAAAACCATATATTTCAAGTGGCTATAAAAATCTTGATTTACAAAATTTAAGTTAAATATAATACACTGAAAATTCACTAATGTAGTAATGACAAATTATAACATGTGTATATATTTCAAATATATTGCATGTTTCATTTTTTTCTTAAAATTTTTTCCTCATACCAGGCCATCATTAAAAGCATACTTTTCCATGTTCCATTCCTCAAGATATCATAAAGTATATATTTATAAGATGAGAGCAAGCTTTACGTGGAAACTGCAGAGGAATAAAGTCTTATATCAACCTTCTTCAGTCTATATCAGGGTTTCTCAGCACTACTGATACTTGAAGTAAAGGGAGCAGAATTTGTCACCCCCAAATATTCCTCTTTGGCATAAGGAGTATTAAAATAATTTTTAAGAAAGAGCAGATACATTAAAAGTTCTGAAAGCTCAGTAGAATGGACCCTTTTGTAAGAGACATTTACATTTATAAAGGAAATCTTTATGTGTAAGGGTGTCTCCCTTTTTGTAGCAGGAAGAGAAGGATGACCAAATCTCTAGAAACTCTTACCAGTGAAGAAAGCAACAACCTAAATCTGCCTAACAACCTGACTCCTGTTCACTGTGCTTTTTCTGAGAGTCTCCCATAAGTGGCTCACCCACCCACACCATCTTTTTTCTTTTTTCTTCTTCTTTTTTTTTTTTAATCTGAGCATACTTGACATGCAATGTTACATTAGTTTCAGGTATACAGCATAGTTCTCCCACCATCTTCTTTTTCTTTAGCCGGAGATAGTATTTAAGGAGCTGGTTTGGGCCATTTCAGGGAGTTACTCAGTTTTCCTGGGTATCTCCCTGTATACAAAAGGTATGCATGTCATGAAACTTCAGTTTGTTTTTCTCCTGTTAAACTGTCTTTTATTATAAGGGTGGAGGTGTGGCAGGGTTCTCAGCCAAGAATCTAAAGGGTGAGGGAATTTTTTTCCCTCCCCCACAGGTCCAGATGATTTCTTGTTGTGAGGGCTTCCCTGTTGGGTGTTTAGCAGAATTTGTGGTACCTACCTAGTATCTACTCACGAGATGCCAGTAGCAAATTTTTCCAGGTTGTCATAATGAGAAATGTCCCCAGACATTGCCTGGGGACATTGCCAGGACAATGCCTGGAGAAATGACCCCAGACATTTTTGTCCCCTAGGGGACAAAACTTTCCCTGGTTGAGAAGTCCATGTTTGAGATAAGACCCAAGTATCATTCTATGTCTTTAACTAGTGGGGACGGAAAATTAAGTTTCACACTTTCTACAGACTAACCTTAGATCCCCCCAAATTAGGGTGGAAACTGAGAAGGAATGATGAGTATAATGCAAATGGGAGATTTTTTTTTTCTGACTTGATCTAAGAACAGTAAACAAAAACAGGAACTTTTCAGAACTAAACAGATTTAAAAAATCATTTTTTATGTGAAGACTTCAAAACACAATTGATCACAGCCCATAACATCGTTTGCAGATAGGCGTGTACATTTACCTTAGCGATTGTGCCAGTGTATGAGCTGTGTAATGGGTATCCAGAGGGCAAGGTGACTAGGAGAAAAACTGGAAGTAGGAAATGAGACTGCAAATAAAATACAAGTCAGGACAGCAGTGAGGTAGAAAACCAGAAAAGCAAACAGAAATCAAGTGTGACAAATTTTTTACAGACACAGAGTCATCATACAGGACATCCCAGAAACTGAGAAAATGAAGCATGGCTGGGGGCAAATTATATGCATGGCCCCAACAATAGAGGGCACCCATACTGACATAGTCTATGACTGCTTTCCTCATCTCAACTTGCTTATTTCTCCTCCCTTGGAGAGAGTCATCACTAGTAAACCTGGCCTACAAACCTGCATGTGGTGATCACTGACAACAGCTTTCTGGGTCAATAGCATAGTATCAGACTCACTTGTTTGGCAAAGGCATTTCTCCGACACTCTGTCTAGCAACAAATAGCAAGTTAATGGATTTTGTCTGCCTGACATCACTGGTTTCCATCTCATTGTTGAAATGATGGTCGCTGTTTTTCAATAGAGACTGTGGGCATACATTTAGACTGGAAATGTGATTGATTGTGTCTGTATCTTTCTCATTTTCCAAGTGGATTTCAAAAACTTACATGAGAAACCCCAGAACACCTCTTTGATGGGCTGTAAGGCCCTGATGAGAACATTTAAATAGTGTCTGAAGTCACACTTTTTTCATTTATGTATTTCTCATCTGTTTTATTGTCTTTATAGCACTTATCAGAAATTTGTCCTTGTTGATTGTGTCTCCTGCACAAAAATATGAGTTCTGTGAATGCTAGGGCCTTGTTGTCCTGTTCACAACTATGTCCCTAGCACCTAGAACAGAGCTTGGCATATAGTAGGCATTCAATAAATGTTTGCTGAATGAATAAATGGATGAGTGAATGGGCAATAAATAGCTGGAGAAACATTCCTACTCAAGTGACAAGTCCTTTTGAAAATTTCAATCTCAGGGCGCCTGGGTAGCTCAGTGGGTTGAGCCTCTGCCTTCAGCTCAGGTCATGATCTCAGGGTCCTGGGATCAAGCCCTGCATTGGGCTCTCTGCTCAGCAGGGAGCCTGCTTCCCCCTCTCTCTTTGCCTGCCTCTCTGCCTCCTTGTGCTCTCCCTCTCTCTCTCTGTTAAAATAAAGAAATAAAACATCTTAAAAAAAAAAGAAAGAAAATTTCAATCTCAATTTATTGTACCTACCCAGAAATACCACATGATCTGTAGATACTGTCAGTCAACTGTTTTGGAGATGTCAGTGTTTTGGAGATGTTAGTGACAGTGTCAACAGAGGCTCTGAGGACTTCTCTGTGAACCACAGAAGAGGAAATCACTCTGATCTCCTCGATCTTGACACACCAACCATTAAAGACTGCATATCAGCCTGAGAGCTGGAAATAGCATTAGTGATTTTGGGTTAAAAGACAGATCACAGAGCAAAGCAAGTAATGACAAGTTGTGTTTTCACCTGCGCTCCATATAATTAAATCTTGACCTCCAGGTGTATCTAAATATGACATAGAAACATTTGAATTCAGATATGACTGTGGAGTCCTACTGATGCCAGATACGATGTATGGGATTAACACCTCTTATGGAACAAATCATAGCACTAATTAGATCCCAGGAGCCAACACCTGCAACGATAAACAGAGAATAGTAGATGGGATACCATATGTATGACTAGTTCAGTGAATGAATAAACACTAGTAGTTTAGTATCCACCCCCACTCCAGACTCTGCATAGTAAATATGCTAGGTCTGAGAATCTGTGGTGGGCCACCCAGTTAAATCCTGGTAAATCCAAAGTGAATGGGCTGTGTAAGGGAAAAATTGCAACTAAAATATTGGCATTTTGAAGGAAGAATTCACAGCTGGGAAAGGCAAGCTGTAAAAATTCAGCTTCATTGAAAGAAAGAGGGCTAGTGCAGCCTTTGGAATGGCTTCTCATGACTAAGGAGATCACAGGATTCAACAAAGTTTGTTTTTTTTTTTTTAATTATGCTATTTGAGGGGCACATTGCTCTAGTTCACCCAGTTTTGCCTTTATGCACAGTTTTTGCTTGTATTGAATCCAAACAATAGTTATTTTCCTTAATGGAGAAGCATTTTAGGAAAGATCTTTGAATTGTTAGAATCACCATACAAGTTTAGACTATTTCTGAATTCAAAGAACAAACTGTATTTGGTTTAATATATAATGGATGATGGGGCAATAGGAATTCAAGGTCTCTGTGGAATTTAAAATGTATTAAGTAAAACTAGAGTGGAGAGCATCAATAAAAGTATGATCATTCTCATTCTTGAAAAAGAACAATGATTTTAACACACCTGCTAATATAAAGACAATGAAGCAAAGAGGAAGAGAGTTTCCAATAGAAGATCTGCATACAAATGTCAATGTCATTTATTTAGAGCTCACTAAGTACTCTGTTTCTTATAGGAGCATAATGTAAAAGTGGTCTGGTCATCCTTTCTTGACAAACAAAAATGAATATGGCTATGCATGAGTAGGTTTTGAAACTGGCTTCACTAATCTCTACCTTACAAGTTTAAATGAGAGTCCATCATGGATTCATCATTAATATCTTAGCATTTTGGTACCAATCTGTGCATCAGCACATTATTAAAATCTCCAAAAACGTGGCACAATGCCTTAGTCATAAATAGTAAAGTAAAATAACCTTTTTCTAAGGAAAAGGAACAACTTAGGTACTGCAACTCAGTGCTCAAGTGTTTTGAAATAAGTTATACTTAAACCATAGATTCCTTCATTTGTAAGTAGTCACCTCTCATTTATACATCATAAGAATGAGCACTGGCAAAACGGAGAGATTGGATTATAAAGCCATGACTCAACAAAGGAACTCACAAACTACAGACTCAGCTATCTACTCTCCATTCCTTTTGCACTCATGTTTAAATGTATTAAGGTCATCAGTTAATTCAAGGGCAGAGAAACGTCAGGTTATTAGCACAAGTGTCAAGTGCTCATGAATGTGGAAATCTCACCAGAGTGAGATTTTTTGTTTTAATTTCAGAGGTAGGTGTACAGACCCCAGTGGTCTAAAATAAGCCTGATGTGGAAAAAATACTCTGGAAGAAGGCATGACCATAGCACTGCTCTTCCTATCTATCCTTTGGACATTGTCTCCTTGAATTTTCTTCTTGCCTTCCTTAAGTTCCTCTGGTAATAATGTAGTAAAGATTGCTAGTTGCTAACCCAATGTTTTTTTTTTTCTTCCTTAATAATAGAACCTCAAACTTGTTTGGTTTATCAATATGCTTTACCAAACAACTGCATTTCTGAACCTCCATTGAAGTAAGAACAAGTGAGAAGACTAAGTTCTGGCCAACGTAATGTAAGTGAAAGTGTGTGGGACTTCAGGAAAGCTCCTTAAAGGTAACTCACTCATGGCCTAATCTCTCTTCTTCCTTCCAATGCATGGAACACAGATGAAATGGCTAGAGCTTCAGCATCCATCTTAGACCACATTAGGAGGGTGAGACAGAAAAGTGGAAGGAATCTCAACCCCTGGAGACTTTAAAATTGTACTACTAGCCCTGGGTGTCTAGTCCTGGAAATATTTTAGATGAGAGAAAAATAAAATTCCCTATTGCTTAAGTCAGTGATATTTTGGACCTTTTGTGTCAGGCAGCTGAATCAAATTCTAATTGATATAAAACACAAACAAGAATTCCCCAGAGCTAAAACAATGAACGAAATAGGAAAAGGCAGATAAAAGGTATTAAAGAAGTAAAGGAGAGAATTTATTATCCAAAAATATGTCTCCTTGGCATAGGATTATTTTACGCTATTACTTTTGAAAAACAGCAGATGTGAGAGAAGTTCTAAAAACCAAGTAAAAGTTAGTTCCCCTTTTGTAAGAGTGGTTTACATTTATAAGGGTGTTGGGGACAAAACATTTTCCTTTACCCTTCAAGATTTGTCTAGCTGTTATAGAATCAATTGACAGGATACAGATTAACAGGACAAAAAAAAAATTCAACAAAGTTTAATTACATGCACACAGATGCCCGATAGTAAAATTGAGACCTAAAGAAATGACCAAGGTAGACAGTTTTATACTCTTTAGGCAATGAGACACAAATCTGCGAGGAATTGACAGGACAAAGAAAACCTATGTTTAGGAGCTTCGATCAGTAAGGAATTCTAAACAGAATTTTGACTGGGGTAATAAATGAGTAAAAGTAACAAGGCTTATTTATATAACCTTCTCAGTTGTGAATTCCCTATCTCTGGTGATAAAGATGTTTCTTTTAGCTTCTGTTACAGGGTGGGTATATTTCACATATGAGATTTATTTCCTGCTTTCTGGAGACAACAAGGGTGTGATGGGGGAGGGTCAGAATGTTCTAACTGCACTGCTTATTTTTTTAAGTAACTTTAATTCAAAATAATTAGTATGCCAAAGTAGCACATTTGGGGGCAGCCTGCCTTTGGCCCCATAAGGGAAATCTTCATTGTAAGGGTATCTCCCTTTCTGTACCAGGAAGAGGAGGATGACTAAATATGGAGAAACTTATCAATGGAGAGGCATGGACTTAAATCTGAATAAGAACTTAACCGTTGTTACCTATGCTTTTCCTAAAAACTGGCTCTACCCCACCGAATATTTTCTTTTTTCCATTAGCTGGAAATGGTATTTAAGGTGGTAGCTTGGACCATTTCAGGGAATTACTCAGTTTTTGAGGGTCTCTCCCATGTATACAGGAGGCATACATGTTACTAAACTTTGTTTTTCTCCTTTAATCTTTTGTTACAGGGGATCTCAGCCAAGAAGAAAAGTAGGAGAAAAATTATTCTCCCCCACGGGGCAAATAAAATACACATAATCAGGACTCCTATCTCAGAGAGCTGGCAGGTATCTGCAATGACAATTTTCTCTTATTACATGACTAAAGAGGAGAATACATACATGCATATATGTATGTATATACATTGTATATATTTTGTTCATGAAGATTTCAATCAGTACTGGAACAAATGTTTATAATGAAAAATATTGATGATGGTATCATTTTTTATTTATGGTAGTATTGTGTACCTCCACATCATCAAATAATGCTGTCTCCAGCATTAAGGGGGAACTAAATTTAATGGAACTTCTATTATGGGTTAGGGGCTATAATCGATTCGGTAGTGTTTTTCAAAAATTCATATTCATCCCAAACCTCAGAATGTGGCCTTATTTAGAAGTAAGGTCTCTGCAGAAAATACTATTTGAGGATCTCTAGATGAAATCATCCTGAATTTGGGTTGGGTCTTAACTCCAATCAGTGGTTTCTTTACAAGAAGGAGATTTGGACACGGAAAGACACACAGAAACAGAGACAGCGACATACAGAGAAGACCATGTGAAGACAGAGATGGAAGTTACACTGTTACAATCCAAAAAATGCTAAGGACTGTCAGCAACCACCAGTGGCTAGGAGACAGGCATGATATGTTTTCTCCCTCAGAGCCTCCAGAAGGGCCTAATCCTGCTGACACCGTGATTTCAGACTTTTGGCCTCCTGAACTATGAGAAAATAAATTTCTGTTATTTTAAGCTACTACATTTGTGGTAATGCATTACAGCAGTCCTGGGAAACTAATAGAGGATCCTAACATACATTTGCTTATTTAATCCTCACAACAGTACTGTCAAACAGAAATCATTATATATATTTTATAGATACAGATGGTGAATCACAAAGAAAAGGTAGCATTTTATTTCTCTCATATGTATGCAATACCTATTCTGTGCTAGACTCTGTTTATATATTGGGAAGCACAGATAGAAATAACTGCAAAGAAGCACAAATGATAAATGATCAAGTCAAAATTTGAATCCAGGTCTGCCTGACTCCAAAGGTATAAAGTCTTATCACATTAGTAAACAATGATCCTACAATTGTCCCCAGTCCTGTGGTGCCAATGCAATTCCAGTGCTGTTTACAAGGTCTTCATATGTAGAAATTACTCGTCACTGATGGTCCCATCTGTGTCTCAGTGCTTTTTTCCCCCAGTAAGACCAAGCAGAGCCACACGCTTTCTTTTCGGCAGACAAAATGCTACAGGTGAAATTTCTTTCTTCAGATAAGGGGCTGAGATAATGGACTTCCTTCCTCTGAAAGTGAAAATGTTTTTGCAGATGCTTCCCTACTCTACTGCAAAGAGGGATTTGTTCCATCTGCTCATCACATCTGGGTCAAGGGCAGTATGTCTGAAGATGATTGTTTGAGTTCATTGAAAACAAAACTAAAAAAGTTTATTGGTTCCTAATTCTGAAACCATATGGTGCCAAACTTGATTTAAGAATATTAGTGTGCAAGTATCAGCAGTACCTCCCTTTGATTTATTCTCCCAGTAGAATAAGGATCGTCCTGCTCCAGGCATGAAGAGGCAAAAGGTAGAGTGAATGAAATCAAGACCTATGTTACAGTGAAAAAGCTGTAGAATCATAACATGCAAAAATTAGAAATCCATTCATTTTTCACTTCTCTGGTTCACAGATGATGAAATTGAAACCAACAATGGGTTAGAGACTTGGCCAAGGTTAAGCAGAAAGGTTAGAAGTCAGAGTCGGAAATAGAAAGCAAGGTTCATTACTTAAAAGCTGATGCTCTGTCTATAAATCATATTCCTTCTTTGAGCTTCAGAATCCTTGTTGGTAAATTAAGGCTAAAGATATCAGTTTGGCATACCTAATAAGTTATTGTGATAATCAAATGAGAGAATCTACATGAAAGACCTTGGGCCCAATACTTCCTGTCTCTGGGTCTCAAGTTCAACTACTTTCAAGTAAGAATGCTGCACTAGTTGATACTTCAGTTACAATACTTATTTCTGGGTGCTTTGTCAGTATAAAGTGGTATATAAATATATTCTACTCCATATTTCCAGTTCCTGAACTGAACAATTTGTCTCTTCTTAATTCAGTTTACTTTAGCAACAATGAACAAAGTGAGGTCAGATAGAAATAAAACTGGCATCTCTATCCCAAGGGCACTGCCATATTACACATTCCATTAAAGAATATAATTAAGTGAACACATGCAAAAAAAGTTCTGCTGAATGATCAAAAACAAAGTCTTTGCTATAATCCAAAAGTAGTGTCCCTTTCACTCCTAGTTTTGTGCCATTTTTTCATACTTCTAATTTTGGTTGAAAAAATACTTGGTTCTGTTTTAAGTTCTATTATTTCTCAGGAAATTCAATTACAAAAATGATTCCTTTGTTCTCTAAATGATAGTTGGTTAAATACTGTATTTGTGAGGGTTACAAAATACAATAGAAATAGAGATTCACATAACTGCAATTGTTACTCACCCAGGTGCAAGATTTTGTTGGTGTGGGGAAATATGGAGAGAGGAAAGTAGGAGGAGATCCTTTTCCAGTAGACATGTGTTGTGTTTATTTTCTAATGTTAAAAAGGGTGTGAGGTGGGAGTAATTTTGAGGGTTAGAGTGAAGGGAAACTCAGACCCCTAATGAAGACTTTTAATAGTTTTTAGAAAGGCAATTTAGAGGTATGTATAGAATGTTTTATCTGCCATATCCTGAAAGGCAGAATCCTGATATACCTAATATTAACCACTCATCCACCCACCCAGCCGTCTAGCCTTTCAACAAGTAGTCTTGAGTACATACCACGCATCATTCTAGGCTCTGGGGACAAAGTAGTGAACAGATAAAAATGCCTGCCCTTATGGAATTTACTTTTGTTTGTGTGTGGTGGGGCAGGGGAGGGTAGGGAGCCAGATAATAAACAGATACATAAGAAAAATATATAGCAGGGGTGCCTGGGTGGCTCACTGGGTTAGGGCCTCTACCTGTGGCTCAGGTCATGATCTCAGGGTCCTGGGATCGAGCCCTGCATCGGGTTCTCTGCTCATCAGGGAGCCTGTCCCCCCCCACCCCCGCCTACCTCTCTGCCTACTTGTGATCTCTGTCTGTCAAATAAATAAATAAAATCTTTAGAAAGAAAAAAGAAAGAAAGAAAAGTATATAGCATGTTAATTGGTGAGAGCCTATGGAAAATAACAAAGGAAAGGAGATAAGGAAGACTGGTGGTAGGGATAAGAATCGTAATTTCTGCAGAACCCTGTAGAGCTGAAGGAGTTATCAAAGAATATATTTAAGGGAAGAAGAACGTCTGGGCAGAGGGATCAACAGCTGCAAATGCGCTGAGGCAGAGGCATGCATGGATGTTCAAGGAAGCCAGATGACTGGAGTAAGGTAGATGAGGAACAATAGAGAATAAGACCATAGAGGTAAGGGAGTGGGAGACATTGGTGGGACACATAGGATTCCAAATAAATGTTGACTTACCCACAATGACATGAGAAGCCATCAGAGTTTTTTTTTTTTTAAAGAGTTTATTTATTTATTTGACACAGAGAGAGAGAGAGAGAGAGAGAGAGAGAGAGAGAGAGAGAACAAGCAGGGGGATTGGGAGAGGGAGAAGCAGGCTTCTCCCTGAGCAGGGAGCCCGATTCAGGGCTCCATCCCAGGACCCTGGGATCATGACCTGAGCTGAAGGCAGATGCTTAACAGCTGAGCCACTCAGGCCCCCTGCCATCAAAATTTGTTGAGCAGAGAAGAATGTAATTTGATATATGCATTAATAGGATCCATGCGGCTATTCTGCTAAGAACAAACTGAGGAGGAGCAAAGATGGAAATAGAAAGATCCGTTAGCAGGTTGTGGAGGTCATCCCGGTGAAAAGTGATGGTAACTCAGGTCAGGCTGGTAGGGTAGTAGCAGTGATGGTTAAAGAGAAATGGTCAGATTATGACTGCATTTCAAAGACTAAACAAATCTAAACAGGACCGTATTTCAGCCAGACAATGTAAAACACTAATGCTCCAAGCATCTCTCATGCTCAGGCTAGAGGAATTGCAAACTTTAGAGGGACATCTTACATCATCTAGGGGTGGGAATGGCAAACCTGATAGCCTGGCTTTTATCCAAAGGAGTCCACTCACTCTAAAATCTTAGAAAAGGAATTTGAGGAAACATCTACTCTACAAATATCTTAATGTACCTAAATAGTTTCTAAGTGGAGTTTGCTCCCAGTATTTTTTTTCCTTTTATACTATTAGTTTAAGTTGTTATTTTCATTGACCAGATATTAAAATATGTGCCTTGGGACCACACAAGGTAACTGAAGGGAAAACAACTACAAGGGGCTTTAAAAAATAAAGACTGCAAGAACATAATGCAAATGAGAACCCACATACAGCAACATCAATCCATGGGTGTGACTTCCAGCAAATATCAGCCACATTACCAAAAAGTCGCAGGTGTACATGGCATGTGAAAATGAGAAAGTACAAAGTGAAGAGATTTATGTCCACTACACTTTCATTCACTTGAGAGGTGGGCTCCATTTAAATATAATTTTGGAAATACTGGAGGATTTAAGAAAAGGAATATCAATAACTCCAAAACCTAAACAGGGAAGTTGGGAAATAATGGATCAACAAGGCTTGCAGAACACTGGAAAGCTTCTGTTAAACAGGATTTTCAATTTGTTCCTTTATGAGGTCTGACCACATTGTATGGGACTGGGTTCAAATTGTGTATTTAGCCAGACTGCAATGAAATTATAAATAAGAATGGCCATTGATTCATCAATATCATTATTAACATGAATGCCACATTTATATATACAAATGACTACTTCTCCAAAGTAAACTCATTGATTTTGCCATGCAGACACCTGGCCCAGGGGATAACTGATGGCTGAAATCCCATTCACCATCCACTTCTTTCCAAGTCCCAGCTCTGGCTGTAGGAGAGGGGCATCTATTTATAATTATGTAAGGTAGAGAGGTCTTTTTGTATGTCACACAAAAGTACCCTTTGTGCTCACAGTGGCTCCTCACTCCACTCTCTTTGTAAGTTGTCACTTTTTGGAGTAGTTAGAGACCAGGATTCTCAAACTTGAATGAGCATAGAGAGCTCTGGGGTGGTTGCTACTAATTCCGATTCCTGGGTCTAGTCACCAAACCCTTAAACTGACATCTCAGTTGAATGGGGACCAAAATTTACAACTTAAACAATATCACAGTAGGTTCTGATGCTGGGCATTCATGAACAATCTGAGAAACACTGTCTTTTTTAAAAATTTAATTTAATTAATTTAAATTCCAGTATAGTTAACGTGTTATATTAGTTTCAGGTGTACAACACAGTGACTCAATAATTCCACACATCACCTGGTCCTCACTAGGACAAGTAAACTCCTTAATCCCCATCACTTATTTCACCCATCCACCCACCTACCTCCCTTCTGGTAACCAATAGTTTGTTTTCTATAGTTAAAAGTCTGTTTCTTGGTTTGCCTCTCTCTGTCTCTCTTTCACTTTCTTCCCCCTGACCTTTGCTCCTTTGTTTTGTTTCTTAAATTCCACATATGAGTGAAGTCATATGGTATTTCTTTTTCTCTGACTGACTTCACTTAGCATTATACTATCTAGCTCTATCCATTTCTAAATAGCAAGATTTCATTCTTTTTACAGCTGATTAATATTTTATTGTATATTTATACACCACATCTTCTTTATCCATTCATCAGTCAATGGACACTTGGGCTGCTTCCATAATTTGGCTATTGTAAATAATGCTACAATAAACACAGGGGTGCACGTATCTCTGTGAATTAATGTTTTTGTTTCTTGTTTTTTTATATGAGGGGTAAATACCAGCAGCATGATCTCTAGATCTTGGGTAGCTCTATTTTTAACTTTTTCAAGACCCTCCATACTGTTTTCCTCAGTGGTTGCACCAGTTTGCATTCCCACCAGCAGTGTAAGAGGGTTTCCCTTTCTCTGCATCCTTGCCAACACCTGCTGTTTCTTGCGGAGTTTTGTTTGTTTTTTTTTTTTTTTAATTTTAACCATACTTACAGGTGTGACGTGATATCTTATTGTAGTTTTGATTTGCAGTTCCCTGATGGTAAGTGATGATGAGCATCTTTTCATGTGTCTGTTGGGTATCTGAATGTCTTTGGAGAAATGGCTGTTCATGCCTTCTGCCCAGTTTTAAATTGGATTATTTGGTTTTTAGACATTGGGTTTTCTATGTTCTTAACATATTTTGGATACTAAGCCTTTATCGGATATGTCATTTGCAAATATCTTCTTCCATTCAGTAACTTGCCTTTTTACTGTCAATGTCAGAGACCTTACTGCTTATGTTGTCTTCTAGGATTTTGATGATTTCCTGTCTCACATTTAAGTCTTTAATCCATTTTGAATTTATTTTTGTGTATAGTATAAGACAGTGGTCCAACTTCATTCTTTTGCATGTAACTGACCAGTTTTCCCAACACCATTTGCTGAAGAGACTTTTTCCCATTGAATGTTCTTTCTTGTTTTGTCAAAGATTAATTGACTATAGAGAAACACTATGACTGCATTTTCTCAGTGAGAAAATAGCTCAACTATCTCAAAATACAAATGAATTCTAATCCTAGTTTTCCTATTTATTACATGTACAACCTTGATTCAGTTTGTAGAATGAGGATAATACTTGGTATTCCTAAATCACAGGGTTATTTTAAAACCAGACAAAAAAGATATATCCATGGTTCCTAAATCAGGTTTTGTATCAGAATCACCTAGACTAGACTCATTAAAAATACAACTAAATGAGCCCCATTCCCAACTCACTGGACCAGAATTCTTGAGAATGGCTCTTGGTATTCATTTTACCTCTCTCCTATGTTAGAGACTCTGTTTTCTGGATATTGTGTCCCTTATTTTCTTGTTTTCACCCTTGTTTTAGTGGAACACATAATTCAGCAGCTTCCTGAGAAAGGGTGCATGAGGGGCATTTAAAAAAATCTGAACATGAGATTATTTAACCCTTATAATCAATTCTTGGTTTGGCTAAAGATATAATGTTATATAGGAAATTACTTCCTTTCATAAAATTTGAACCATAGTTCTTTTTTTTAAAGATTTTATTTATTTATTTGACAGAGATCACAAGTAGGCAGAGAAGCAGGCAGAGAGGAGGAAGCAGGCTCCCCGCCGAGCAGAGAGCCTGATGCGGGGCTCGATCCCAGGACTCTGGGATCATGACCTGAGCTGAAGGCAGAGGCTTAACCCACTGAGCCACCCAGGCGCCCCTGAACCATAGTTCTAATGCTTCTTTCTTCTTCTGTATGTGGCCTAAGGTTTCCCCCCAATCGGTCTGTTTCCAGGAGTTTTTGTATTTATTGACTGATTTACTATTTCTGGTGTTCTGTGTTCCTTAGTGTTGATCTGAGCTTCCATCCTGTACCATTTCCATCCTTTAAAGAAATTATTTGGCATTTCTTTGAGTGCAGGTGTGCTAGTGACAGAATCTCTTAGTTTCTGTTTATGTAAAAATGTCTTCCACTCTTTTGTGAAGGCTATCATTATCTACTATAGAATTTTGGGTTGACTATTTTTCTTTACCTCTTTAAGGAAAAACGTTATAACTATGTAGCTCCATTCTCTATATAATTATAATATCCCCCCCATTTTGGTGCAATTAATGATAGCTGTTAACAGATATGCATGTGCTTTTAGAAACCTAAGAATATTTTTTTAGTTGTTACTTTATATAATTTTATTATATTTGGCTTTATTAATATAAAGAAGCTGAGAGAAGAGGAGAAGTATATATTTGTGGAGTATATTAATCTTATTTACCATTTATGTTTTCTCTATTTTTTCCTGTGGATTTGAGTTCTCATCTGGTCTCATTTCCTTAGTCAAGTACAACTTCACATCTGCCACCTCTTTTGTGCTATTATTGTCAAATACATTACTTTTTTACATGTTATAGGCCCAACAATGCACTTATATGCATATTATTTTATACAATTAAAAAATCACTTAACAGAAGGAAAGGAAATATACATTGATATCATCTTTTATAATTAAGCAAGTAACTTCACCAGTGCTCTTTGATATTTTGTGTGGATTTGAATTTCTGTCTGGTATCATATGCTTTCAGCTTGAAGAACTTCCTTTAGTATTATTTGTAAGCAGATCTCCTAGCAAGAAATTCTCTAAGTTTCTATTTTAGAAATACTTCCCCCCTCCATTTTGAAAGATCATTTTTCTGGTTATAAGATACTTGGTTGAAAGTGTCTCTGGACTTCTGTCTGTTGTTCCACCAAACCTGTGGAGCAGCAGCAAGCCATCCAGCTCTATTTTGTTCCGAGAGGCTCCCAGGCATCTAGAGTATGCCAGGTCCCATCAGCACTGTAGACAGGAAAGACAGAAATCAGTCCCTCAGGAAGCCCCCAGAAAACCTGAAATGTTGGGTGCATGCTCTACTCTTCTCTTTCTCCCTGAAGGAGAGGCTGCCAAGCTGTGTCAGCTTCTGTCAGTTGTATCACAGGTCCTCTGGGGCAGCAACACACTGCCCAGATCTTTTTTGTCCTTGGTAGCCCTCAGATATCTAGAGTATGCCATGTCCCATCAGCACTCTGAGACAGGTGAGACAGAGTCAGTCCATCACGCAGCCTCCCTGAAAAGTCAGAATGTTGGACTATCGTACAATCTTCTCTTTTTCTCCACAGAGAGCATCTGAGAACTGGGATTTTCTGCTCAGTTTGTGACACTGTTGCAGGGGCGGGATTATGGAGAAAGAGTGTCAGGAATTTTCCTACTGGCTTTGTTGTGGCTGGTTTTGCACTTGCCTTAAGTGCAAAGGACTTTTATTTTATTTATTTTTTTAAAAGATTTTATTTAATTCTTTGAGAGAGAAAGAGAGAGAGAGAAATCACGAACAGGTGGGGAGATAGAGGGAGAGCACAGAGGGAGGCAGGGAGACTGACGTGGGGCTGATCCCTCATGACCTGAACTGAAAACAGAAGCTTAACCCACTGAGCCACCCATAGTCCACAAGGGATTTTTAAATTGTTTTTGGATTTTTCACAAAGGGAATTGGTGCATGTATTTTTAAATTAATGTCCCTGAGGGAAGAAGGAGAGTTGGGAGTTTCCTATCCTGCTATCTTGCTGTTATCCTGTGAGGATTTCTCTGGATTCTGTATTGAAAATAGTTGAGGAAGGGAAGAAGCAGTTAGGTCAATTAGGAGGCTATCCAACAATTCAAGTGTGAGATGGTGGTGATTTTTAACAATTTTTTAAAAAAGTTTTTCAGATTTTATTTATTTGAGAGAGAGAGAGAGAGGGCACGCATGGGCACGCGTGGAAGCAGTGAGCAGGGAGCAGCAGAGGCGGGGGGAGAAAGAGACTCCCCGCTGAGGAAGGAGGCTGTTGCTGGGCTTGATCCCAGGACCCTGAGATCATCACCTGAGGTGAAGGCAGATGCTTAATGGACTGAGCCACCCACGGGGTGCAGTTGGTTAGCCACCCGGGTATCCCAAGAGATGGTGGTGATTTAGACCAACATGGTAGCATTGGGAGTGTGTAGGAAATGGCAGTCCAGATATGTTTTGAAGATAGAATATACAGGGTTTGCTGGTATATTGGAAACAGGATTGTGAAGATCTGATTGACAATGATGACCCAAGGTTTTTGGCCTGAACAACTGAATGGATGGAACTGTTTTTAATTGAAGTGTGTGTGGGGGGCGGGGGGGGGGGGCAATTTCAAATGGAACAGATTGCATGGCAAGGGGAAAGATCAAGAGCTTGTTGTTTGTTTTTGCTTTTTTAACCCCTATGTTCATTTGTTTTGTTCCTAAGAAGGCATTATGATGATAAATATTTTTCCCTGTTTGTTTAACTCTGTTTTGTTCACTTCCTAGAAGCTGGCTTATATAAGAACTGTAAGTATTTATTAAATAGAAATTGCGTTGTTCCTATGTGATAATATAGATTTAAACACATGTATTCAATCCAACATGTTGAATCAGAAGTTCATAGTAACAAATCTCTAGCATTCAATTGCGTATTTGGCTTCCTAAGACAAAGCTAGGTATTTGAGGCACATATGGTGAAAAAGGGGTGATGATATTATTTTAGGATCAACTTGTTATGACGTTATAAAGTCAGATGAGTAATTTTATCATTGCTTGAAACCTGGCTCTGAAGAACCTCTAGAAATGTCAATTCAAATACATTTAAAGAAATGACAGTATCCTTAGTTGCAGTTACAAGGCATCAAATGGAATATACCAGTGTTAGTAAAACACTTTTGAACAAGGCCCTTCTCACTTAGAAATTATTTATTACATTGTTTATAATTATTCTAAATACTTGGAAGAGAAGAAAGTGTGGAGATATATATATATATGTATATATATGTATACATATGGAGAGAGAAGAAGGAGCTTGATATATATACTCGTGTGAGTGTAATTAGTTAGTCAACTAATTCATTATCTTATTCATCCAGCCAACTGGCTAGCTTTAGTCTAATTAGTTAACTACTGAAATTATGAAATCAATCCAGGGATGGGCTCTTATATTGAAAACACTAAGATCAGAATTCCCCATTTCAGTGCTCCCTCCACAATGCTTCAACCTTTTTCATATCCAATCTGTAACAGAGTGTGCTAAATCAGCATAACAAATTCTAAACATGGGTTTTCATCAGTGAAATAAATAACATTCCAGTTACATGAATTGCTTGAAAATATTGTGCTGACCTCACTGTCGTAGCATAAATTAAGGGTAAAAGAAAAAGTTGTCCTTGTAGTTTATGATCTTTGCAGTGGCTCTTGTGGTCAAAGACTCCATCCTATTCTCATGGAATTCTGTTGCCTGACACCCCTAGAAGTTTATAGTGAAATTCCAAATGACATTTTGCCACATCTGGTTTGAAACTTACTGCTCTATGTGGTTTGAATGAACCTCTCTTATAACATGCTTCTGGAGTGACTGTCCAAAGGGACAGACAATTGGGATTCCATCCAGCCTACAGAACAGGTTGACTGACTCTGAGAAACTGGCTACTAAAATATGTGTATTTGGAAAATGCAGGCTCAGTTTGCTGGCATTGTTTGCTGGTTCTGAGGGAGGAGACCTAACACCCTCACTTGGCTAAAGAACATAATAGTTATGAAAAACCAATTCAGTTAATGTCTGTTTGCAATCTTGTGTTTTCTGTTCTTTTTATAGCACCTTTTCCCCATTTTATGCTGCAAGTTTTGGAAACTGAATCGCCTTATCTACACTAGATTGTGGGCTCCTAAGGGGTCAGGGACAGTGTTTTATTTGTTGAATTTTATGTCTCTCTATTCTTAGCCCCATGCATTGCATATAGTAAGAACCCAGTGGAGACTGAGCAAGTCAAACCTGTGAGATTATTACCAAAGCTAAAATGAATTTGACCCCATACTTTTGAGTCTAAGAAAATGCATAGTTATGATCGAAAGCTGTCTGTATTATCTATTAAAGAAAAATAATCACCTTCCTCCTGAAAAGGTCTTTTTTTTAAGATCTTTGTCACTTAATGAAAAACAAAAACTCAATTTTAAGTAGTACCCGTTTGGACCTAAATAAAAAGAGCCCCAAGAAAAAAGTAACTTGAGATTTAATTGGCATTATGTGTATTTTAAAGTCTTAGGAGATAATTTACTCCAAAGTAATATATAATTTATAATTTTCGAGTTTTAAAACTAATCTCTTCCTACATTTTCTATTAGCTTCACAAATTCAATGTTATTTCGTTCTGAACGTTTAGAACATGTTTAGTACAAGGCATTTGTTAAACTATGCCCAGTATCTCATGTATTTTTTCACATCATCTTATATATACGTTCTATTTTTTTTTTTAGTAATCTCTACATCCAATGTGGGTCTCAAACTTGTGACTCTGAGATCAAGAGTTGCACGCTCCTCTGGTTGAGCCAGCCAGGTGCCTGCATATACTTTTTTTGGGGTGGGGGGGATACAAATTTATATTTTAGAAATGAAAACAAAAAGAAAATTTCCCACTGCAAAGTCAAAACTGTCCCTTTAAACAGTAAATCTAAAAGGATATAGGTATAACAGATAGCTGGGTCACTCTTTTTTTGGTAGTAGAAAACTCAGAATAAGAATACTAGATGGAGGGGCGCCTGGGTGGCTCAGTGGGTTAAGCCGCTGCCTTTGGCTCAGGTCATGATCCCCGGTCCTGGGTTCAAGCCCCACATCGGGCTTTCTGCTCAGCAGGGAGCCTCCTTCCTCCTCTCTCTCTGCCTGCCCCTCTGCCTACTTGTGATTTCTCTCTGTCAAATAAATAAATAAAATCTTAAAAAAAAAAAAAGAATACTAGATGGACATATATATTTATGGGAGGCTTTTTTGTTTGCACTTGTCAGTGCATTTTAGACTAAAACTTTTACTTATATTGCTCCTTAGGAAAGCAAACGAACAATACTACACAGCACCTTAACATATAATTTTCGGTTCAAAATTTAAAATCCGTTATCTCCAAATTTTACATGCTATTTGGCTTATTTTAAGAAATATTTCATTCCTTCTAAAGAAAACATATACAAGTAATGTTTTTCTATATTTATATTTTATAATACACACACAAAAAAACAAGATTTGACTGGCTTAACAAAGTCATAAAATGAATCTTATCCACAGGTTTTCAATAAATATATCCTTGCCAGTGATGTGGAACCACCCAGCACATGAAAAACAAGGTCTAGAGTCAGTCTAAAACTTCTATACCACCCAATTATGCCATGGTTGACTGTGAAAAAGGTCAGTGAGGTAAACCTATGTAGTTTTTGTAGGATGCTACTGAGAAGAAAAGAACAGTTCTGAAATCTAAAAGGACTTTTAAGAGGGAAGTTTCAGCAGTATTTTCATATAGCTTAAGCAAAGCATAGATCAAAAGACATAATGGAGCTACTAGAGAGAGTCCATCATTATCCAGAAAAGAATGGGCTCAATTACAGTTGGAAATAGGATAAATTAGGATAGAAAAATTTCATTTTGTTTTTCAAGCATTCATCAATTCATTCAAAAATTAATGTTCACTTTCTCACAATCATTAGGATGGCTACTCTTAAAAAAATGAAGAGAACAAAAGAAAAGAACAAGTGTTAGTGAGGATGTGGAGAAATTGAAATTCTTGTGCACTATTGGTGGGGATGTAAAATAGTGTAGCTGCTGTGAAAACCAAGGTTTTGTTGTAGCTCACAAAATAGAAAATGTAATTACCAAATAATCCAGCAATCCCAAAAGAATTGAAAATGGAGTCTTAAAGGGATATTTGTATACTCATGTTCATAGCAGCATTATATTCACAAATTAGCTAAAGGGTGGAAGCAACCCAAGTACCTATACATGGATGAATGGATAAATGAAATATGGTATACATGGACAATGGGATATCACTTAGCCTTTAAAATGAAAGTATCTAAAATATCCAAGAAAGCAGAAAGTAGGAATGTGGTTGCCAGGAGCTGCAAAAGTGTGGGGGAGAAATGGGGTATTGCCATTAATTTTCAGTTATGTAAGATGAGTAAGTTCTCTAGAACTTTTTAAATCTTTCTGAATCTCAATTTCCTCATCAATAAACATGGGACTGACCTATGTCAGAGATTAATTGAAAGGATTACATGAAATAATACATGTAAAGTTCCTAGCACAGTTTCCGGTACACAGTAGTACACAGTAATTTGTATCCATTACTATTAGTACTGTTCTTTCATTATTTTTATTATTGTTGTTTTATTTGGGCATCAGCTTTTCCTTTTGCATTGCTAAATTTTGCTGCTTTCAACCTCACTTTTACTTTGGTATCTATTCTTCTTTTCTTATCCCACTCTCTCGATCCAGTCTCTCTCATCATTTCTCACCTGGGCAATTACAAAAGGATTCTCACTTTTCTTATTGTTATCTTCTAAACTATCCTTTAAATTGTAGCTAGAGCCCTTCGGATTTTGAATTTCTTAGAAAATAGTTCAGATCACGTGACTGTCCTCTTTAAGAATCTTTAAACTTTCATTGCTCACAAAATAACATCTGAATCCCTTAGCATGCTGGTTTGAGCTCTCCTAAGTCAACCGCTACCTATCTTCATTTTTTTTGGTCACTACAACATGTGATGCTCTTCTTTATCCAGCTATAATGGACTGTTGTCCATTTCCCAAATACGTAGTGCATTTTGCCACTTTATGCTTTTATATACAGCATTTCCTTTGGTTGACTTAACATTCTTCTTCACCTTTCCAAATTATTTTCTTCTTTCTTTTTTTTTTTTTATTTTTTTATTTTCTTCTTTCTTATCCCAGTTCAAATATCACCTCTGAATTTCATTGTGGCATAGCAATTTGTGTATCAGTGTAATAGTTTACTCCCCCTAGGATTAACTTCCCTATTATTTTCGCTTTGCCTAAAGAATATAATCTAAACTCTGAATTTGGCCTTCTGAATCACCCATGATGTGATTCTTTCTAAGTCCACTTCTAACTGTTTGCTTACAAATATCACTGGCTTCAACAAGCGGCTAACTCTTCAATTCTCCTCCTATACAAAGCCATTTAAATATTCAAGGCCTACCATGAGTCCTCAGTGAGACTTTCCCCAAAACCTCCCCCTCAGAGATCACTCCTGATGTGAAATACTGTAATACCCTTGCCAGAACTGCTCACTTTTCTTTGGAATGCTCTGTATATTGGCATTCAATTTGTATTAACCTTCCAATTAAATTGTTTCTCAAGAATAGAAAGAATCTTAAGTTTTTTTTGTATTCCCAGCATCTCACACTGTCTCCCAGATAATAAATATTTGTTCAGGTGGTTGTTTTAGAGAAGGGCTCAAAGAGATTTCAGGGTCCATTTTGTCTCCTTATTTTACAGAGGAGGAAATTAGAACAAAGAACAAAAAAATTAGAACAAATTAGAACAAAGAACAGGGTAAGGTGTTTAGGAAAGTCCAGCCAGTTAATGGCAAAATGCAAAAAAGAACTTCAGGTTTAAGATTCTTTTGTTGATAATTTGAGACTGCTTAAGATGCTATTTTAAATTTTATGAGTTTTTTTTAAATTAACATATAATGTATTATTTGTTTCAGGGGTACAGGTCTGAATCATCAACACAATTCACAGCACTCACCATAGCACATACGCTCTCTAATGTCCATTACCCAGCCACCCTATCCCCCCCCACCCAGCAACCCTCAATTTGTTTCTCAGTTTGCAATTAAGAGTCATAAGACAGATTTTGAAATATTTACTGAGAGTATATTTTCAAAATGTTTTCTTGATTAGTATGGAAGCCAATTTAGTTTTTTTTTTCCTGAAGATTCTATTTGTTTATTTGAGAAGAAAGAATGAAAGAAGGAAAGAAAGAAAGAAAGACAGACAGACAAAGCATGATCAGGGGGGCAGAGGGAAAGGGAGAAGCAGAATCCCCAGCGAGCAGGGAGCCTGATGCAGGACCCTGGGATCATGACCTGAGCTGAAGGCAGAGACTTAACCAACTGAGTCACCCAGGTGCCCCACTAATTTAGTTTTAAATGGAAAAGGTAACTACATACAACCTGATAGCATTAAGGCAGAAGAAAACCTGATAATATTAAGGCAGAAGAAAAAATTTGCCACTATTTTTTAAACAAAAAAAATTTTTTTTTAAATAAAAAAGCATGAACTTAAAAAAAAAGATAAAAAGCTATGGTACAGTTCTACAACAACATATATGCAAATAATGCCATTGAATTATATACTTTAAAATGGTTAAAATGTCAAATTTTATGTTATATATTTTTATCATAATTAAAGAAAAAAATAGCATAATATAGCAAAACCCACTGAATTGTCCACGTTAAGTGGGGGAATTGTATATGTGAAGCATTATGTCAATAAATCTGTTTTTAAAAATAAGAAAAAAGAGATTCATATTTTTTTCAGACTTAATGTTATAGTCATCACTGAAAATAAATGAGAAATTCTGATGTGTTACTCTGTAGTCTTTAACCAACTACCTATATTTTATTCTGTAGATAAACGCTGATGTTTTGTGTTTATGCCATCAAAAGACATACTTTCACATTTTAACCTATTGAATCTTTTGATCTTTTGATTCAAAGATACACTGTTGCCTACTGACCTATGCAATTTGGCTGGTCACCAATTATTATACTCTTTTGGCAAATACCTTACTTTCCACAGTTAGAGGTCAGTAAGGACTATGGTTTCCCTACCCCATCACCTGGTTAAAAGTAAGAAGTTACTGTGTTAAAACAACAATTTAGATTGGTTTGTGTCAAACCTACGTTAATGAACAGACAGATACAAAGCCAGTTACATAATGAATCTTTGTAGCTCATAAGAGTCCCACCCTCTATCCTCAGGTAGTCCAACAAGACCCCTGAGGCAGAAGCAATGATATTCCCAAGGTAGTAATGGTCAATCTTATTTTTGGGTCAGAGACTTTCTGGATACAATCGTAGGATGGATGCAAGACTGACCACACAGATATTATAACGTACAGAAGTAGTTTAGAGTGACTCATTTTAGCAATTGAGCCTCATTCACAATTTAGGTGATTTAGTGGTGATGTGGCAGACCACTTACAAATAACTTTAACTCACTCTTGATTTTGAAAGTGAGAAGTAATAATGCTAATAATAATCTATCATATAGTAAGTATGTACTATGGGTCAGGTATAGTCTTAATCTGGATTTCTACTACAGCAGGCATGAGATTTGAGAGGTTATTCAAAGAAGCAGGAGTATAGCAGTGGATGGAAACAATGAAAGAGGGAGAAACAAAAAGAGACTAAAAGGTGTATTATGAGTTCTCAAAAGAGTAGGCCTCAGGGACCCCAGTACATTTAAAATTTTGAGAGCCCCCAATGTGTGTGTGTGTGTGCGTGTGTGCGTGTGCGTGTATGTGTGTGTTTTATCTATTCAGGTGGCACTAGAATTGAGTCTTAGGTGGTGGACAGGGCTTCAAATGGAAAAGTTTTAGAAGGGACATTCCTAGATGGGGTAAAAATGTACAAAGTCATGTCTACTCTTTAATAGAAAACATTAAGAGAAACAAAAACAATGTTCACAGTTGTGCAAAAGATGAGAAATACCTTAAATATGTACAAATGAGAAAAATGGTTAAGTAACAATGGTAGCCTCACATTTTTTTAATAACATGCAGTAATTAAAGCAATATTCCACACCAGCAATTTTTAAGTGTTTTGGCCTTAGGATTCATTTGTATTTTTAATAATGATTAAAGACCCTAAAGACTCTAAGGAGTTTTTGTGTAAAGAGTTTATATCAAATGCTATTTACCATATTAGAAATTTAACTGGAAAAATGTAAAATAATTATTTACTAATTCACTTAAATATAGCAATAATAAACTCATTTTATGTTAACATAAATAATGCACTTAAGATAAAAAATATATTTTTCAAAATGAAATATAATGTAGCACTAAAAGTGCAATTGTTTTACTTTTTTTGCAAAACTCTTTAATGTCTAATATAATACAAGTCCTTGCCTTCTCCAATGATAAGCGTTTCTTTTTTTTCCCCCACTGTTAAGAGTTTCTAGAGATTAGAATCATCCTTCTTTTCCTGGTATAGAAGGAGAGACACCCTTACAAATAGAGATTTCCCATGCAAATGTAAATATCTCTCACAAAAGGGTAACTTTTGTTCAGTTTTCAGAGTTTCTACAGAGTCTGCTGTTTCTTAAAAATAATCAGCCTAAAATAATCCTTAGGCCAAAGAGACATATTTTGGGGTGGTAAATTCTGTTCCCATTCAGTAACTATGTGTTTGTACTACAATTATATATATAATCCTCACAAGTATGGTAGGTTAATGTTATATTCATTTTATAAATAAGGATATTAAAACTCAGTGAGGTAAATTTTCTTGTTCAAGTTTATACAGCTGGTAATTGGTGTATAATTACCAATAATTATAATTTCCCAATGCCTGAGCAACACTAGTTTAGAAAAGGAAGACCTCTGGACAACCTGATACTTGTTTATATTACATATCTCTCCATAGAAATAATGCAGAAGAAGCAAAGAGGTATTGACACAAAAAAAGTTAAAACCTCTGGGAGTGGTTCCTGCTCCTTTGGTATCATAATACCATGAGGCATTTCTATACACTTATCTACCAGCAAATAATCCCATAGTCATAATATCTTATTAAGCCTTAACCTTTCCTTTATAAAGAAATATGAACTTAAAACTAAAGCCTTATTTATAACAGTTGTTATCTGGCATTTGGTATATGCTTAATGGTTACTGCTGTTTCCTCAGAAGTAAATATAATCCTATAGCACCTGATTTTCTTCCAAGTCTATCATCAGACCTCACCTACAGATCCTCAGGGACACTCAGCTCTTAACTACTTCCTTTGGTTTTCCTTTCAGTACCTTTATTTTATAAAACAATCATTGCTTCCTTTAAAATTTGTTCCTTGAAAATAAAATCACCACTGTGTAAAGTAGAAAAAAAATAAATAAAATCACCAACCTAACTCCTGGGGAAAAGTAGAATTGAATCAAATGTTTAACAAGACTTTGAGAGTATCACCTAATCTACTCTCTCCACTGTTTCCCTTCCCTTTATTTAGCAGATTTGGAAATACAGACCAAGCAAGAAAAATATGAATTTTCAAGGTAATAAAGTAATTTAATGGCAGAGTTGGTAGTAGATAGGTTTACCTTCTAAGAACTCCCCAATTAGACAAGAGAAACATACAATTTGGGACACAAAAGAAGAGTTATCTAGCAAGGTGAGAGCTAAAAGAGACAGTAGGGTAGTAACAGATGATGATGGGCATTTGTAAAATCAGTAAAAAAAAATCAAAGTTATCTTATCTCTGGGAGTGCAGATATCTCTATGAGATCCTGATTTTAATTCCTTTGGATATATACCCAGAAGTGGGATTGCTGAAGCATATGCTTGTTTTATTTTTTAGGACCTCCCATGCTGTTTTCTACAGTGCTGTACCAATTCTTGTATTTCCATCTTTCATCTGGGGCTGGAGGAGGGGAAAGCAGAGTTGGAAAAATGAGAATGGAAATGATAATTGTGTCAGATGTGTAAAAATGCTGATTATTTCAATAACTCTTAAGGTCTGCTAACTCATCCGTTAGACCAGAGTTTAGGCAAGTCACTAAAAATATTTGGAATTCAATATGGTTATGTCCATCAAGGTAAACTAGGTTATGTTGCAGCAACAAACAACCCTCAAATCCCAGTGACTTAAAACAAGTTTACTGTATACTCAGATGATGTATCCATCAGTGTTCCACCGGAGGGGGGGTGGTACTCTGTTATTCTAGTTACTCACTCTCCTAAGTTATCAAGAACAGGCATATCATCTTGTAACATTGCCTGTCACTGTGCCAGAGGAAAGAGAGGAAGTGACACAGTCACTTCTGTGCACATTAATCAGAGAGAACCAGTCACACAGCCTACAGAATCACAATTCTGCCATGCGCTCAGAAGAAAAACCCAATGTCTTTGGCAAACAGAATTAATGTTGATCTCAATGGCAAAAAGATTTCTTTTGTTCCTTATCTAATAACTCTCAGGAAAATGTTAAAGCATAACCATCTTAGATTCTTTGAGTTACATATGTGATGCTTACTATCATCTCCACCTAACTTTCCATTTAAAATGGTAATATCCACTGAATTATTCTGGTAGTAAGTCTGCCCTCTCCCTGGTCTCTTTCAATGGCAGTGATCTCACTACCATATAGGCAGGATAGCCTATATCTACATACCTATCATTGACATTCAAGAATATTCATATTTATACTTGGCTGAAATTTGATTTGTTCTAACATTATTGGTCCAGGTTCCACCCTTTAGAAAAATAAGAAAATATTAATAGTAGAAATAATAATAAGCATATATAAATGTATGCATTTAACCAATGACTGTGGTTTTTTACTCTTTCACATAACAGCTCTTTAAATATATGAAAATTAGTATTGACTAATCATCCCCACTTTCTCCAACTATTTCTAATGAAATGGTTTCTAGATACTTCATCACTTGCTTGTCCTATTCTTTTTTTTTTTTTTTTTTAGTGGGCTCCATGCCCAATATGGGGCTTAAATTTATAATTGTAAGATCAAGAGTTACATGCTCTACCAACTGAGCCAGCCAGGGGACTTTCCATATATACTACAGTTTGTTGATATCCTTCTAATGTTGTAGCTCTTACAACATTATAAAAATAACCATAGTAGTCTAGGTTGTTGGAACAGCACATAGTTCAAGAGGATTAGATTTATTTTCCATTAGTATATTATATTCCTAGTAGTACACACTAAGCACAAATGACTTATTTTATTTGTCTCTGTGTTGAAAATCAGGACAAATCATTCATTCTGTTCCAGATCTAATTAGTTTCTATAATCTCAGCCCAGGATTTGAACTATATAGTCAACTCTTAATACTTAATGACAGATTAAACCCAATATGGATGTTACTTAATCTAAGTATAATATTTTATATCTTTTTCTATGGCAAGAAGAAAATATTTTATGTTAATTGAATTCACTTTGAGAAGATGGCATCCTCATATTCAGAAAGTAAATTACCATCAGATGGGATATTCTCAATATCAAGCATACATATGAACACACATCCTCTCTTACTTCTTTCTGTTAAAGTAGCTGTTTCTCTCAACTAAAGCTAATCCCTCTGCCAGTACTTGGATGCAATCTGTCTTTCCTGAGAGTTTTGCATCAATTTCCTTTTTACATTTTATGTATTTATCTTTTTCCTTTCAACTCAATGTTTCCTTCTCTGTCACCAATGTGCAAGTCCAATCTACCACCATCTCTAACTGAGACTGTTAACCTCCTAACTATAGCATCCTCATCCACTTTGGACTTGTCCCAGTCTAGTAAATTTCTCCATACAGGAACAAAAGTTATGTTTTAAAATCATATACCCAATAATGTGACTTCCATGCTTAATATTCTCCAATGTAAATATTGAAAATCTAAACTCTTGGTTGTGACCTACAAGGCCATACTTGATACAACCTGTGTTTTCCTCTCTGGCTTCTTTGCATTAGTTTCCTGTAGCTGCTGCAACAAATTATCCCAAACTTGGATGACTTAAAACAACACACACTTATTTTCTTACAATTCTGGATGTCGGAAGTCTAAAATAGGTTAGCAGGGCTGAATTTCTATTGGAGGCTTGAGGAAAGAATCTGTTCCTTGACTTTTTCTAATTTTTGGAGTCCATTTGCACTCCTTGGCTCATGGCCCCATGTTATTCTGACCTCTGTTTCCATCATCACATCTCCTTCCTACACTGACCTCTTATTTCCCTCTTATAAGGACTAGTGTGATTACTTTCCACTAGCTGGATAATCCATGATCATCTTCTTATCACAAGATTCTTAACTTAATCATATCAACAAAGTCCCTTTTGAGGTATGAGGTATGAGGTAACATACTTGCAGGTTCTAAGGATTACCATGTATACATCTTTCTGAAGCCATTATTTTGCCAATCACAATCTCCTGAAACTAATCTCCATTCCATTATACTTCAGTCATACCAGCTATATAATTTAGGGTTCTAAATTAGAAGCAACAGAGACTTATGCTGAATAATTAAAGAGAAAAGAAGTTTATTAAAATGAGTTTTCAGAATACTAGTGTGTGGGGGGAAGAGAACCAGGCTCCAGTCTAAGCTTCCAGAAACAACAATCAAAATCATCTTCAGGGATGCCCAGGTGGCTCAGTTGGTTGAGTAGTTGAGGGTCCAACTCTTGGTTTCTGTACATGATCTCAGGGTTGTGGGATCAAGCCCCATGTCGAGTTCTGTGCTCAGCACTGAGTCTGTTTAGGATTCTCTCTCTCCCTCTTCCTCTGCCCCTCCTCCCACTTATACTCAATACATACATACATGCATACATAAAATCTTTAAAACAAAACAAAAAATCATCTTCAAAAATGATCTCATGAATAAATTTCCATCACTATAGCCATGGAGCACTAGATGTGCACCACACCATATCTGGGCCAGGAACATGACTTTTCACTACCATTATGCCTGACAAAGAGAAAAAGATCCCCTTCCTCTCCCTTGTGTGACACTACCTCCTGAGTCAAAATTTCAAAGAGTTGGGGGCACTTGGGTAGTTCAGTTTGTTGAGCAACTGACTCTTGATTATAACTTAGGTCATGATCTCAAGGTCGTGGGATTGAGCCCCACATCAGTCTCTACACTCAGCAGGAGATTGCATGAAATTCTCACTCTCTCATCTCCCTCTGCCCCCCACCCCGGGCTCTCTCTCTCTCTCAAGTAAATAAATAAATCTTGAAAAAAATACAAACATTTGTATATGATTAGTGGAGACTACTTTGCAAGAAAGGTCAGAAAGGCAAATACTTAGTATTTAATCTCTTGAAGAAAGAGGCACACTTTGTGTCCCACTAAAACTCACAAAGAGAAGACTTCTAAAAAAAAGAAAGAAAGAAAGAAAGAAAGAAAGAAAGAAAGGTACTGTGTCACCAAAATAAATAAATTGCAAATGTCTACATTGCCTTAGTTCTCTTTCTAGATTATGCTGTTTGTTCCTGTGTCAAGGTCTTTGTATTTGCAATTACTTCCTCTTCCTGGAACATCCCTCCTCTTGTTCTGCAGATAGTTAGCTTGTTCTCGTTATTTAAGTGTCAACTCAACTCTCCTCAAAAAGGTATGCTGGGACACTTTATCTAATGTTCTTCTCCAGTTAATCTCTATTATTAACTTGTTCTGTTTTCTTCATATCACATATCACTATCTAAATTTATCATGCATTTTTTCTTGTTGACCAATTATTTTTATGCATTTTCATAAGACCATAACTTCCACTACAGTAGTGACCATGTCATTTTTATACAGCACTATATCTGTTGTCACTAGCATACCTGATGCTTAAGAGGTCATCAATGAATAATTGTTGAATTTAAAACAAAATGTAGTATACTAGAAAATGTCCATGCTTTGGAACCAAGCATACCTGAGTTTCAACTCTTGTTCTACCAATTAAAAGGTTGTCACTCTATAAAGACTCCACTAACAAAGAGAACTACAGTCCAATATCCCTGATGAACATGGATGCAAAAATTCTCAAGAAAATACTAGCAAACTGAATCCAACAATACATTAAAGGATCCATTCAACATGATCAAGTAGGATTGATTCCTGAGCTCCAAGGGTGGTTCAACATTCACAAACCAATCAAAGTGATATACCACATTAATAAAATAAAGGATTAGAACCACATGGTCATTTCAATAAATTCAGAAAAAGCATTTGACAAAGTACAACATCCATTCATGATAAAAACCCTCCACATTGGCGTCTGGGTGGCTCAGTGGGTTAAGGCCTCTGCCTTTGGCTCGGGTCATGATCCCAGGGTCCTGGGATCAAGCCCCGCTTTGGGCTCTCTGCTCAGCAGGAAGCCTGCTTCTCTCTCTCTCTCTGCCTGCTTCTCTGCCTACTTGTGATCTCTGTCTGTCAAATAAATAAATTAAATCTTTAAAAAAAACCCTCCACAAAGTAGGTTTAGAGGGAACATACCTCAACATAATAAAGGCCCATCTATGAAAAACCTACATCTAATATCCCCAATGGGTAAAAACTGAAAGATTTTCCTCTATGGTCAGGAATAAGACAGGGATGTCCACTCTCACCATTGTTATTTAACATAGTACTGGAAATCCTGGCCTCAGAAATCAGACAACAAAAAGAAAAAGGCATCCAATCAGCAAGGAAGAAGTAAAACTTTCACTATTTGCAGATGATGTGATAGTCTATATAGAAAACCAAAAGACCACCCCAAAACTGCTACAACTGATACACAAGTTCAGTCAAATTGTATAATACAAAATCAATGTACAGAAATCTGTTGCATTTCTATACACCAATAATGAAGCAGCAGAAAGATAAATTAAAGAATCAAACCCATTTAAATTGCACCAAAAACAAGAAGATACCTAAGAGTAAATCTAACCAAAGATGTGAAAGACCTGCACTCTTAAAATTGTAAAACACTGTTGAAAGAAATTGAAGACACAAAGAAATAGAAAGACATTCCATGCTCATTGATCAGAAGAACAAATATTGTTAAAATGTCCATGTTACCCAAAGCAATCTACACATTTAAAGCAATCCCTATGAAATGTAAACAGTATTCTTCACAGAGCTAGAAAAATAATTCCAAAATTTATATGGAAGCACAAAAGACCCTGAATTGCCAAAGCAAACTTGTGAAAGAAAAGCAAAGCTTGAGACATCACAATTCCAGACTTCAAGTTATGTTACAAAGCTGCAGTTATCAAAACAGTATGGTATTGGCACAAAAATGGACACATAGTCTAGTGGTACAGAATAGAAAACCCAGAAATAAACCCACAATTATATGGTCAATTAATCTCCAACAAAGGAGGAAGGAATATTCAATGGGAAAAAATTAGCCTCCTCAACAAATGATGATGGGAAAACTGGATGGCAACATGCAAAGAATGAAACAGGACCACTTTCTTACACCATACACAAAAATAAATTAAAACCTAAATGTGAGACATGAAACCATTAAAATCCTAGAGAACACAAGCAGTAACCTCTTTAACACAGGCAGTAACAATTTCTTACTAAATATGTGTCCTGAGGCAAGGGAAACAAAACAAAAATAAATTATTGGGACTTCATCAAAATA
Source organism: Enhydra lutris kenyoni (assembly GCF_002288905.1). Taxonomy (NCBI): domain Eukaryota; kingdom Metazoa; phylum Chordata; class Mammalia; order Carnivora; family Mustelidae; genus Enhydra; species Enhydra lutris. Next base: position 3,910,957 of record NW_019154149.1, on the reverse strand, counting down.
AAAATCTTCTCCACAGAAAACTAAAAGGCAACCTACAGAATGGGAGAAGATATTTGCCAATGAATATCTGATAAAAGGTTAGTAGGTTAGTATCCAAAATATAAAACTATATCACCCTAATTAAGTGATTTAACCTCACTCAATATTAAGCTTCTTATTTTTAAGTGATAATGATACTGCCAAGTAGAGATGTTATGTGAGGACTAAAGTAGCAAATTAAGAATATGATAGACAGCTGTTCCTCTTAGTTGCATGCCATCTGAATATATGATAAGTCAATTTTTTATGACTTTATCAGTGTTCTGAATATCATATTAAAAAGGAAATACGTTAAGATTAAGTCCTAGAGGGGCGCCTGGGTGGCTCAGTGGGTTAAGCCTCTGCCTTCGGCTCAGGTCATGATCTCAGGGTCCTGGGATCGAGCCCCGCATCGGGCTCTCTGCTCAGCAGGGAGCCTGCTTCCTCCTCTCTCTCTGCTTGCTGTTCTGCCTACCTGTGATCTCTCTGTCAAATAAATAAATAAAATCTTAAAAAAAAAGATTAAGTCCTAGAGCATGTTGGAAAAATTCCTAAAAGTCATCACTGATTCAGTAATTAATACTAAAAAGAGTACTATTATATGTACTATTATATTATATGTTTTAACATTAAGAAGAATAGAGATGAGGAGGAAAAAAAAGAGGAGGGAAATAAAAAGTAGTAATAGAGCAAAATACCCAGCATTGGGTATGGTGCATGGAACTCGGCATTTCCCATAACATGTATGGCCATGATAAGTGAAATAACCACTGTGGAAAGTGATTTGTCAGTCTACACAAAATATGTATAATATTTATACTAGTAATTATTCTTCTAGGAATTTATCCTAGGAAAATAAGAAGGGATATACACAATTTTCTAACTATAGCAAAGCTCACTGAAACAATGATAATAATATTGAAAAAATCAAAACAACTTATATATTCAGCAATAGGAAGGTAGTTAAATAAATGTTATATATACCAGCAACACTAAGAATACATTAAATTGTGTTTTAAGAGACATCTAGTGACACAAAAAGATGTCTATATTATTATTTTAAACAACCTTATTAAAATATAATTCACATACCATCCAATTTACCCATTTAAAGTCTACAATTCAGTGGCTTTTACTATATTTACAGTTGTACAATCATCACCATGATCAATTTTAGAACATTTTTATCATCCCTTAAAGAAACCTTGTACCCATTAGCAGTCATTCACCATTGACAATGACTCTGGCAACCATTAATCTACTTTTTGTCACTATGGATATGCCTATTATGGAAATTTTATACAAATGGATCACACAATATGTGAAATTGTTGGTTCTGACTTCTTTCACTTAGCATTGTGTTTCCAAGATATGTCCATGCATTCCTCCATTTTTATTCCTTTTTATTGCCAAATAATATTCCATTATATAGATATGGCACTTTATGTTTACCATTCATTCATCAGTTCATAGACATTTGAGTTGTTTTTCTTTTCTTTGATACATGACTAATGTTACTATGAACATTCTTGTACAAGTTTTTGTTTGAACATAGGTATTCAATTTCTTAGGTATATACCTAGGAGTGGAATTGTTGTATCATACGATGCTTCCATATTTAACTTACTGAGGAATAACCAAACTGTTTTCCAAAGTAGGTTCATCATATAACATACCCACAAGCAGGGTATGTGAATTCCCATTTGTCCACATGCTTGACAACACTTGTTATTATCTGTCTTTTTGCATATCTCCATCTTAGTAGATGTGGAGTGCTATCTCATTGTGGCTTTGATTTGCATTTCCCTAATAACTAATTATGTTGCACATCTTTTCATTTATTATACATTTGTATGTGTCCTTCAGAGAAATATCTGTTTAGAGCTTTCACTACTTTTTAAAATCAGATTATTTATCTTTTTGTTTTTGAGTTGTAACAATTGGTCATATTCTGGACAAAAATCCCTTATCAGATTTAGAATTTGAAAATATTTTCTACAGTTCTAAAAGTGGTCTTTTCATTTTCTCAATGATGCCTTTTGGAGCAAAAGTTTTAAGCTTTGATGAAATCTAATTTATGTTTTTTCATTTATGTCTCATCTTTTTGGCGTGCTATCTAAAGATATTCATCTAACTAACCCAAGGTCATGAAAATGTACACCTATGTTTTCTTCTAACAGCTTTATAGTTTTAGCTTTCATACGTAGGTTTCCCATTCATTTTGAGTTGACTTTTGTATATAGCATATATACTGGGTCCAAATTTATTCTTTTACATGTAGATAGCCAGTTGTCCCAGCATCATTTGTTGAAAACATATTTCCCTATTGAACTGTTGAAAAGCAATTCACTGTTTATGTGAGGGTTTATTTCTGTTCTCTCAATTCCATCCAATTGATCTATATGTCTACTATGATTCCAGTACCATACTGTTTTTTTTTAAGATTTTATTTATTTATTTGACAGAGATCGTAAGTAGGCAGAGAGGCAGGCAGAGAGAGAGGAGGAAGCAGGCTCCCCGCTGAGCAGAGAGCCCGATATGGGGCTCGATCCCAGGACCCTGAGATCATGACCTGAGCTGAAAGCAGAGGCTTTAACCCACTGAGCCACCCAGGCGCCCCACCATACTGTTTTTATTACTGTAGCTTTCTGGTAATTTTTGAGCATGTAAAATGTGTCTTCCAACTGTTATTCTTTTACAAGATTATTTTGGCTATTCTCCGTCCCATGAATTTCTATATGAATTTTAGGATTTGTTGTCAATTTCTGCAAAAAGCGGTGTTGGAATTTAAAAAAATATATATATATATACATACATGCATATATATATATATATATATATATATATATGCATGTATGTATATATAATTTCTTTTCAGTGTAACAGATTTCATTCTTTATGCACCACACCCAGTGCTCCATGCAATACATGCTGTCCATAAAACCCACCACCAGGCTCACCCAACCTCCCACCTCCTGCCCCTCCAAAACCCTCAGATTGTTTTTCAGAGTCCATAGTCTCTCATGGTTCACCTCCCCTTCCAATATCCCTCAACTCCCTTCTCCTCTCCATCTCCCCATGTCCTCCATGTTATTTGTTATGCTCCACAAGTAAGTGAAACCATAGGATAATTGACTCTCTCTGCTTGACTTATTTCACTCAGCATAATCTCTTCCAGTCCCGTCCATGTTGCTACAAAAGCTGGGTATTCATCCTTTCTGATGGAGGCATAATACTCCATAGTATTTATGGACCACATCTTCCTTATCCATTCGTCCATTGAAGGGCATCTTGGTTCTTTCCACAGTTTGGCGACCGTGGTCATTGTTGCTATGAACATTGGGGTATAGATGGCCCTTCTTTTCACTACATCTGTATCTTTGGGGTAAATACCCAGTAGTGCAATTGCAGGGTCATAGGGAAGTTCTATTTTTAATTTCTTGAGGAATCTCCACACTGTTCTCCAAAGTGGCTACACCAACTTGCATTCCCACCAACAGTGTAAGAGCGTTCCCCTTTCTCCACATCCTCTCCAACACACGTTGTTTCCTGTCTTGCTAATTATGGCCATTCTAACTGGTGTAAGGTGGTATCTCAGTGTGGTTTTAATTTGAATCTCCCTGATGGCTAGTGATGATGAACATTTTTTCATGTGTCTGATAGCCATTTGTATGTCTTCATTGGAGAAGTGTTGTGTTGGAATTTTAATAGAGATTGCATTGCATCTCTAGATCAATTGGAGGACCATTGTGATTTAGTCAATATTAGATGTTTGCATTCATGGATATAAGATGTCTTTTCATTCATTTAGATCTTATTCAGTTTCTTTCAACAACATTTTGTAATTTTCAATGTACAAGTGTTGCAATTCTTTGGATTCTTTTTGATGTCTTTGAAAATGTAATCCTTAATTTCCTCTTCTGATTACTCATTGAATATGTATAAAAATAACACTGATTTTTGTATTTTGATGTTATATCCTGCAACCTTGTTGAACTTGCTTATTAGCTCTAAGACTCTGTGTGTATGTTTGTGTTCCTTAGGGTTTTCTATATATAAGATCATCTTATCTTCAAACAGAGATTGTTTTACTTCTTCCCTTGTAAATTAAATAACTTTTATTTCATTTTATGACCAAATTTCCCTGGCTAAACCTTCCACTACAATGTAGAGTTGAAGAAGAGTAGACATCTTTGTCTTACTCCTGAACTTAGAGGGAAAACTTAGAGTCTTTCACCATTAAGTATGATGTTAGCTCTGGGATTCATGATAAAAGTACTCAACAAACTAGAACATTTCTTCAACCTGATCTTTTCAGTATTAATTATGTTTAGGTTATTTTTTGTCTATTATTGATGTTTTCCCAAATACTGAACAATTCATAGAATCTGAATAAATACTCAATACATGTTATTTTCAGTATATTGCTTAATCCAATTGACAGTAATTTATATTGTATTCATGCATCACTATTTTGCATGGCTATAAATAAGATCCAGCTATAATTTAAATTATCTTTTCTATATTTCTTAACATTTTTATCAGGGTTATATTAGCTCCATAGGATTTATTGGGTTAATTTCCTTCTTTCTTTATGCTTTGAAATGTATTAATAACATAGGAAAGTATTCTGTGGAGAAATGAGATGACTCATTGTCAAATCTTTCTTAGCCCAGAGTCTTTTAGGAATTAGTTTATTTTTACATTTAAAAAATTTCTTTCATGTTTTTGGTCTTTTCAGATTTTCTATCTTTATGTCAATTTGGTAACTGTTACTTACCAAATTTTATTGGTAATTTATTTATTTAAAACAATTTATGTTTTCCTAGAAAATCATCAGCTTCATGGATACTTTCTAAGCTTTTCATTCACCTACAATTTTTATTTCTCAGCATTTTGAGACATCTAGTTTTTTTTATTTTTATTTCTGTTTTTGCTTTTGGTTATTGGATTTATTTATGATCAATTTACCTTTATTTTTCTGGTCTTCAGTCCATCAGTCTACATATAGCAATTTTTTTCTTTGAAATAAAAGCAATTGTGATTTTATTTAAGATTCTGAATTTTAGTGGAATAATATTCTAATCCTTTTTTGTTGTTGTTAATTAAGTCAGTATGAAAGAAACCTGATTTTTCCATACTTGAAGTCATAACTTAAGCACAAGTGTGTGATAACAGTGTACCCTATTTTCAAGCAAAGATTCCAAAAGCAAATAACCAGCTTTTTGTTTGTTCAATGTCCAATTCTGGGGATTAAAATGAAAGTTGCTATCAACATTATGCTTCCCCATATTGAAAAAACATATCTGTTGTCATTAATGTTCCTGTTTTTAAAAGATTTTATAATATTTTAACTGTAAATACATATAATTTAACTTATTAATTCCCTTGCATCTGGATATTATTGCTCCTTCTCACCAGAAAGGATTTCTTCTAAATATCTACTGAACATAAAATGGAATATATATTTTATTACATTTCCATTCAATAACATTATGGCCATGTTATTTTCAAAAGGTACAAAAGTAAGAAACCCACACATGCACATTTTAGGAATTACCTTTACTCATATACAAATAAAACTGACATTAGTTCAACTACATAGGCTCTTGAGTACATGAATCTCACCAATTTATTCTCACCAAAATTATTACTCTACAATAGCTGTTGTTGTAGACCTTGTCTCTGTGTATTTGATAATTTTAGATTTCTTAAAATCTCAGCAAGAAACAGATTATTTAGGCTTGAAATTAAATTCATGTATGATTTGACCTTCTTTGAAAGGGATTTAGTCTCATTATTATACATAATACTGGTAGCACAGCAAAGAGGCTAATATTCAAACATGAATTACTATAGACTGTCTGGATTTGATTTTTCCCAACCTACAACCCTTTCTTTGTGACTTATTTTTGAACTGCAGTCCCAAACAGAAGAGTTGAAACTCACTTGCTTCTGAAAATTCTAGTGGAAGGTGGGGTTTAATTTTATATTTAAAAAGGATAGAGGGGCGCCTGGGTGGCTCAGTGGGTTAAGCCTCTGCCTTCGGCTCAGGTCATGATCTCAGGGTCCTGGGATCAAGCCCCACATCGGGCTCTCTGCTCAGTGGGGAGCCTGCTTCTCCACCCCCCTGCCTGCCTCTCTGCCTACTTGTGATCTCTTTCTGTCCAATAAATAAATAAAATCTTTTAAAAAAATGATAGAATGGTGTTTAAATACAACAAAGTTTATTTATATGTCATAAAACCTGAAACGATAAGAAAAATGGACATATACGATAAACTATAGAGAGGTTAAATTACTTTAAAACTTACACTGTTGGTGGGAATGGAAGTTGGTGCAGCCACTTTGGAGAACAGTGTGGAGATTCCTCAAGAAATTAAAAATAGAGCTTCCCTATGACCCTGCAATTGCACTACTGGGTATTTACCCCAAAGATACAGATGTAGTGAAAAGAAGGGCTGTCTGTACCCCAATGTTTATAGCAGCAATGGCCCAGTCGCCAAACTGTGGAAAGAACCAAGATGCCCTTCAACAGACAAATGGATAAGGAAGATGTGGTCCATATACGCTATGGAGTATTATGCCTCCATCAGAAAGGATGAATACCCAACTTTTGTAGCAACATGGATGGGACTGAAAGAGATTATGCTGAGTGAAATAAGTCAAGCAGAGAGAGTCAATTATCCTATGGTTTCACTTATTTGTGGAGCATAACAAATAACATGGAGGACAAGGGAAGATGGAGAGGAGAAGGGAGTTGGGGGAAATTGGAAGGGGAGGTGAACAATGAGAGACTATGAACTCTGAAAAACAATCTGATGGGTTTGAAGCAGCAGGGGGTGGGAGGTTGGGGGAACCAGGTGGTGGGTATTGGAGAGGGCATGGATTGCATGGAGCACTGGGTGTGGCGCAAAAACAAGGAATACTGTTATGCTGGAAAAAAAATAACATTAAAAAAAAGACTATGAAAAAAAATAAAAAATAAAAGTTAAATGGTTAAAAAAAAAAAAAAAACTTAATTTTCTGAACCAACATTTCCCAAACTGTTGGGCAGAAAACCTCAGCAACAGAGTGATTTGGGTGTTTGCTAAAAATGCAGATTCCTGAGACCTTAGATTTAAGGAATTAGAAATATGTAGGGGTGAGGTTAGGGAATCTGCATTTTAACAAATTTACCTGCTGATTCTTATCAATAATAAAGTGACTGACTCCCATTTCTTCCTGAATCATCTTTTACCCTTGCCTAGCATTTCCCTCAGCTTATAACCTCTAATCAGTTGTCAACTCTGGATGGGATTATTCAAGAAACAAAATTATATTGAGCCAGTCACAGTATTAGGCATTCGAAATAAAAGATAATTAAGACATAAGCCCTATCCTTAAGGAGTATAGCCTTGTTATGGAGCTATTCATGAAAATAGACAATTTTAATAAAATAAAATTTTTGCTATGTTAAGATGTGCTCCAGGGATTATGGGAGGGTCAAGGAGGTCTACCTAAACTATTCTGGAGAAGAAATGTATGATGATAACCCAGAGGAGGTTATCATAGGTTATTCTCAAAGGAAGAGGAGTAAACTAGGCTAAAAGGTAAGGCAATGGCATTTTAAGGAGAGGAAATATATGCAAGAACATAGTGGGAAAAAATCTTGTGCTTGAAGAAATATAACAACCACTTTTATTCAAGTGTGCACTGACAGGTAAGTAATAAATTAATCTGGGGTTATAGTTAAGGGTAAGTTCATAGGAACTGTTTAAATACAGGGAGGAATTTGGACTTTATCCAGAGGGACATAAATATCCACTGAAAGGTTTTAAGCACAGGATAAAGATGATCATATATGCAACTTAGAAACACAATACTGGCTACTGTGTGGAAAATGGATTTTATAGAGGCAAGCTTGGAGCTAGTAAGTCTAGTTAGGTGACAATTAAAATGATTCATATGAAAGAAGAAACTAGGGATGAGTTACTTAGAAGGGATATGGAAGCGGTCCAAATCTAGGAAATATTTAAGAGTTCAAATCAGCAGGAAAAGAGTTTAAATGTGGAACATGGGGAAAAAACTAGATTTCTAGAATGAGTGACTCAGGAGAATGGGGTATACCAATCTGAGACAAAGTATATAAGACAAGGATCTGACTTGGGAAGTGGAGATGATAAGTTCCATAAATGCCATGTTTAGCTATAGGTGCTTATTGGAAGTTTGGGTAGAAATGCTGGTAGGAAGTTGGCAATATGAGCATGGAACTCAGAAGACATATCTATACTGAAGATACAGGTTTTAGAGTCATTCATACATAGATTAGAGTTAAATCTGTGAGAGTAGATGAGATCATGCAGAGAAGTGTGTAGAGTAAGAACATTTGAACTAGAAACAGAACCCTGGAAAACACCAGTATTTTCCCAAAGCCATCCATGTATTTTAGGTGTGTGTTACATTACCCCACTTCTAGTCACCAAAATCTGTATTAGTTATCTATTGCTGTACAACAAGTCACCCCAAAATTAGCACCTGATCATTTCATTCAGTTTCTGAGTGTCAGTAATCTGGAAGAAGCTTAGCTGGGAGGTTCTGGCTCAGGTCTCTCATGAGGCTGTAGTCAAGAAGCCTGCCAGGGCTACAGTCATCTGAAGACTTGACTGAGCTTGGAGAATTCCCTTCTAAGCCTACAGACATGGATATTGGCAAGATTCTTTGGTTCCTCAGGGAATAGACCTTTTCATAAAGTTGTTTACTATATGGCATAGGACTTCTCCCAGAGTGAGTAATGACAGAGGGAGACACAGAGAAAGAAGTTACAGTATCTTTTATAACATAATCTCAGAAGTGACATGCCATAACTTCCGTTACCTTTTATTTGCCACACAAGCCAATCCTGGGAGAGATACAAGGGTTTGGATACTAAGAGGCAGAGATCACTAGGGGCCATTTTGTAGCCTAGCACCAAGTACAAATCTCAATATCATCTTTTTTTATTCAGAGTTTCCCATCATTAGAAGAAGGATAGTTTGCAATTTCTCTTACCACATGATTGGTATTGTAATTACTGATACCATTATCATCATTATTTATAAATTAAGTCATTTCACACGTGCTTGCTATATTTTTTTACCTTATTTCCCATTATACCCTTCATGAAATGTCAGTGAGTGTGATATATTGAAAAGAGGTCAGAATCTCCAAATAAAACATCCTATGTTAAAAATCTGGTTTCAGAGTTAAGGAGAGAAGATTAACATTCCCCTTGGCAGGAGTGAAAGAGTCTCTCAGGCCTGACAACATGCATATGGTTAAGGCCTTGCCATCTACTTCATGGCATCTAAGCACCATTTTTTAGAATGGGTTCAAACCTAAGTGACCATCAACTTAATACAGACTGCTATATGCATTAGATGTTATGTATGAAACTAATGGTAACCATAAATTAAAAACCTGTAATAGATACACAAAAAATAAAGAGAAAGGAATCCAAATATATCACTAAAAAAAGTCATCAAACTATAAGCTAAGAGAGCAAAAGAAGAAAGGAACAAAGAACTACAAAACAACCATAAAACAAGTAACACAATGGCAATAAATATATATCAATAACTACTTTGAATGTAAATGGACTAAATGCTCCAATCGAAAGACAGAGTAACTGAATGGATAAAAAAGCAAGATCTGTCTATATGCTGCCTACAAAAAACTCACTTCAAACCTAGAGACACAAGCAGATTGAAAGTGAAAGGGATGGGAAAATATTTACCATGCAAAGGGAAGTGAAAAAAAAAGCTGGGGTGACAATATTTATATTGGACAAAATAGATCTTAAAACAAAGACTGAGACAAAGAAGGATACTACATAATGATGAAGGGAACAATCCAACAAAAGGATATAATAATTATAAATATTTATGCACCCAAGATAGGAGCATATAAATACAGAGAGTGACTATAAAGGAGGACATAAAGAACATAAAGGAGGAAATTGTTAGTAATACAATAATAGTAGAGGATTTTAACACCCCACTTATATCAATGGATAGATCGTTCAGACAGAAAATCAATTGGTGAGCCATTGTGGAAAACAGTAAGTTTCCTCAAAAAATTAAAAATTGAATTACCATATGATATAGTAATTCCACTACTGGGTATTTACCCAAAGGAAAAAAAAAACACTAATTCAAAAAGATATATGGAACCCTATGTTTATTACAGCATTATTTATAATAGCCAAGATATAGAAGCAACCCAAGTATCTATAGATGAATGGATAAGGAAGATGTGGTATATATGTATATGTGTGTGTGTGTGTGTGTGTGTGTGTGTGTGTGCGCATGTATGTGTGTATATATATATACATATACACATATATATGTGCATGTGTATGTGTATATATATATGTGTATATATATATTATATATGTGTGTGTGCATGCATATGTGTATATATATAATATATATACACATATATATGTGCGTGCGTATGTGTATAAATATATACACACATATATATGTGCATGCGTATGTGTATATATATATATACACATATGCATGCACACACACACATATATATACATATGCACGCACACACACACACACACACACATATATATATATGTAATTAAATATTATTCTGCCATAAAAAAGAAGGAAATCTTGCCATTTGTAACAACATGGCTGGACCTGGATAATATAATGTATAATGTATAATGCTAATGAAGAAATGTCAGAGAAAGACAAATGCCATATCATTTCACTCATACTTGGAATTGAAGAAACAAAACAAATGAACAAATAAAGGGAAAGAAAGCTAACAAAAAAACAGGCTTAAATACAGAAAATGAACTGGTGGTTGCCAGTTCACCTCTACTCTAGAGGTGCATGGGAAATGGATGAAAGAGATAAAGGCGATTAAGGTACACTTATCCTGATGAACACTGAGAAATGGTTTGAATTTTTGAATCATTATATTGTATATCCGAAACTAATATAACAACGTTATTTATACTTGAATAAAAAAGAAATGTATAAAAATGATAAAAATAAATAAAATAAAACTGTTCTGTTCCCTGAAAAATAAAATAATAAAATACAATGAGGTGGTTTTCAAATTTTTAATCTCAAGTTTAAGTTCCATTTATATGACTTGCTAAAAATGTGATTTAGAGTCATAAATGATTTCAGTGAGTGAAATAAGGCAATTAAATAGAATATAGATGTATGTGATACATATGATATATAAGATAAACACTTAAAAATAATGTAAAATGTTTAAAATGGAAAAAATCTGGTTTCAGTATAACTTAGTTTTGTATCATAAGCAAAAGGTATAACTGAAAAATAAAAATTGTATATATGAGCCTATCCTTTCCACATTTTGTATTCTGGGCATTGTATTCCTTATATTCATTGTTGTATATGTATCTTTTTATGGCAGCACCATACTGTTTTGGTTACTATAGTTTTATAATATAGTTCTAAATCAGGAAGTGTGATGGCTCTAGCTTTGTTCTTTTTTTTCTCAAGATTGCTTTAGCTATTTGGGGTCTTTTGTGGTTCTTATAAATTTTAAGACTGTTTTTTTCTATTTCAATGAAGAATGCCTTTAAAATTTTGATAAGGAATGCATTAAATCTATAGATTGCTAAGATAGTATAAATATTTTAGCAATATGAATTCTTCTAATCCATAAACACAGAATATCTTTGCATTTTTTTTGTTTTCTTTAGTTTCTTTCACCAGTGTTTTCTAGTTCTCAGTATGGATCTCTCACTTTCTTAGTCAAATTTATTCCTAATATTTTATTCTTTTTGATGATATTTTAAGTCGGGTAGCTTCTTAATTTCTTTTTCAGATAGTTCATTGTCAGAGTCTAGAAACACAACTGATTTTGATATGTTGTTCTATATCCTGCAAATGTACTGAGTTTATTGATTAGTTCCAACAGATTTTTCATGGAATCATGCCATCTACAAAAAAAGATAATTTTACTTTTTTCTTTCCTATTTAGATGTCCTTTATTTCTTTCTCTTGACCAATTGCTCTATCTAGGGTTTCCAGTACTATGTTGAATAGAACTGGTGAAAGTGAGCTCTGTTCTTTCTGATCTTAGAGGAAAAGCTTTCAACCTCTCCCTGTTGAGTATGATGTTAGCTGTGGGATTTGCATATGCGGCTTTCATTATGTTTGGTATATTCCTACTTTAAAAAAAAAAAGTTATTTATTTATTTAAGAGAGATTGAGAGTGAGAGCAAGGGGGAGGGGCAGATGGGGAGGGAGAGAGAGAAAATCTCAAGAAGACTCCCTGCTGAGTGTGGAGCCCAATGCAAGGCTTGATCTCACAACCTTGAGATCATGACCTGAGCCAAAACCAAGAGTCAGATGTTTAATGGACTGAGTCACCCAAGTGCCCAGAGGTACATTCCTTCTGTACCTATTTTGCTGAGGAATTTTATCATAAAAGGATATTGAATTTTGTCAAATACTTTTTCTGCATTTATTGAGATGATCATATGACTTTTATCTTTCATTCTATTAATGTGGTGTGTCACATTTATTGATTTGCCTATGTTGAACTGTCCTTGCATCCCAGGAATAAATCCCACTTGATCATGGTGTAAGATTCTTTTAATGTGTTGACAAATTCAATTTGCTAGTAATTTCTTGAGTATTTTGCATTTATATTCATCAGGGATACTGGCCTATAGTTTTCTTTTCTTGTATTGTCTCCATCTGGCTTTGGTATCAGGGTAATGTTGGCCTTTTAAAATGAATTTTGAAGTGTTCCCTTCCTTCACATTTTTGGAAGAGTTTAAGAAGGCTTAGCATTAATTCTGTTTTAAATATTTGGTAAAATAAGTCATGAAGCCATCTAGTCCTGGGATTTTCTTTGTTGAGAGGTTTTCAATTACTGACTCAGTCACCTTACTTATTACTGGTCTAATCAGGATTTCTGTTCATGATTCAGTCCTAGTAGTTTGTATGTTTCTAGGAATTTACTTACTTCACAACGGTTACCCAAATTGTTAGCATATAATTGTTCATTATAATCTCGTGATCTTTTTTATTTCTATGGTATCAGTTACAATGTCTTCCTTTTCATTTATACTTTTTTGAGTCCTCTCTCTTTTTTTGTTAGTCTAGCTAAAGATTTGTCAATTTTGTTCATCCTTTCAAAAAAACAAGTCTTAGTTTCATTAATTTTTTTCTGTCATCTCCTAGCCTCTATTTCATTTATTTCTGCTTAAGTATTTATTATTTCCTTCTTTCTGCTAACTTTGAGCTTAGCTTATTTTTTCTTTTCTAGTTCTTTGAGGTGTAAAGGAGCTTAGCTTATTTTTTCTTTTCTAGTTCTTTGAGGTGTAAAGTTAGCTTGTTTGACATCATTCTTTAGATTCTCACAGCCTCAGTGAGAGAGATGTTTTGCCTATAGATAGGCAAAAAAAGCTCATCTGGAGATGAGCTCCTCCATGCCCCTGAAGGAAGTTCAATTGAATTGCAGAGCCTAAAGAAGCCCTGTGATTGGTTCCAGTCCCACTCAGCTAGAGCCAGGGATAATCCTGCCTAACTGGGAACCCAGTATGTGGCATGTCCGCCATGCCTTTGGAAGTAGGCCTGGAGAACTTGACCCAAGCTATGGACCTTGAAATACTCCTATGCTTTGAGTCTAGCCCCTTTCAACCATAGTCTGAGGGCCGTCATGCCCATCTAGGGAGCTACCCAGTGACCTGGTGGGAGCCATCCCAGGCACCTGGTAAAAACAACACTAAGTCATGCATCTGATAATAAACCCTCTAGCAACAAACCTCATTGTAGGTCCAACAGGTGCCACACGACCTGGTTCCAACTCTGCTCCACTGAAATCCTGGAGTCAATACCATGTGAACTGACAAGAGAAGGCCTATCTGTCAAAACCAGTCTGTAAAAACTTGAAGAAGCCTTTGCTCCTTCAAATATATAGACACCAATGGAAGCTTACATTATCAGGAAACATTAGGCAAATATGACAACACCAAAGCAAACTAATAGAGCTACACTAACCCAAAGAAATGGAGCTATGAATTGCATGACAAGGAATTCAAGATAATCATCTTAAAGAAGCATGTTGTTTAAATGTTGATACTTAATATGTTAACCTTTAAGAAGGAATAATAATTCTTCTGTTTTACCATTATTTATGAGGATTAAATGTTAATGTATTTAAAAGAACAGGCAGAGTGCCAGGTACATAAGTGCTCAGTAAATGTGAGCCATTTTGATTACCATCTAGCCAAATATTCCTACTCACATTTCTCCTCTATATCCCATGCTTTGTGGACTCCAGGCTTTTTCCAGGGCTTACTCTGACAGGAATACACCTTATGCCCTTATATACACTCACATCATTTCAAGTCTTCAAGGTCAAGTTTAAATTGTCTTCCTTTCTTCCTAACTCCAAGATGGAGGTTACTTCTTCCTTGGATTCTCATGGCACATCATCTTTACATTTATTATGGCACATACAGTATTTTCTACTATGTATTATGGCTACTTGTGTGCATATCTGATTCCCCAACCAACCTATAAATTCTCTGATAGAGGATTATTTATCCTATTCATCTTTTATCTCTCACAGAATCTATTACAGTGCCATGAATTTATTAGGAACTCAATAAATCCTGTGTGAATAAGGTGAAATGTCAAAAAATATACCTAAATTCTTTTGGTTAATCTCTACTATGTTTTTCAGTTATCCCTTTAGTAAAGTAAAAATATATGATTATAAAAATATTGACTTCAAGATTATCTTTTTGACCCCTTTCCTGTCATCTTATCCTAAGGTTCTGCTAATTCTAACTTTTGCAAATATTTGGACATGTGTTCGGACACTGTATGCTAAATCACACTTTTCTCAAGAAGAATGTAAATTGGACAATCTATCATCCCTGCACTTCTGTCTTTCTAACCATTGTAGTTTATACCTCCAGCACTGTATAGACAGATTTTTCTTGAGTGATTTTAATAAGATTCCAATACCTTTCTATCATTGTGTAGCACCTTTTCTGTACATATTTAGATATAGTCAATTCTCAGGTAAAAGCTGCTAAATCATTTCATTTTGAGAGCTAACACCTGCATTTTCTGCTTTATGTCTTGCTTTGCAAAATCTCCTCTTGATAGCTAACAGGCCTTATTTTAATTGCCTGCTATGTTGACAACTCATACTATTTATTCTTTGATTACATGCAACGGAGAAGTGCTTCAAAAGGAAAACACTTAAGCCTCTACCCAAAGAAAGGCTTAAGAAGATGCAGGTGAGCTTAGGGTAAAGCTAAAATGAAGAGATTTACCAACACGGAACAAGGACAAAATGCATAGAAGTCAATTTTGGGAAACTAGACAACCTTTTAGGATTTCAGGATTTCTTATGGAGTTATTCCCATTAATTCAAATTCTAAGTTATGCAATAATGGAAGAATTAGTAATGTGACTTTGTTTTGGAATAGGAAATAATTTGGAAGATGAGAAAGGGAAAATGGTAGTAATTTTATTTATTAAGGCACAACATTTATGGGATTTAAAATAAGCAACTTTAAAATGATGTTTTCTGTTCCTGGATGCTCCTGAAATTTTCATGTGCAAATGTGCTAATGAAGATATGATGTAATCAAATGCATAGTTAAAAGAAGTGGGACAATATTCTCTAGTGTATACAAAAAAATGAATATTTCCAAAAAACACATATTTGTTTTATAGACTATTAGAACTGCAAGGGATCTTACAAGTCATTCAGGCCAACCACTTAACTTTACATTAGGAAGACCAAGTACCTTAGAGAATTAACTTTCCAGTAAGCAGCCAGTCAGTGATAGAGCTAGTGCACAAAACTTTTTCCTGTCTATAAAACTGTGCCTAGTGCCCTATGTATCTCTTTAACTGCCTACTATTTGGTTAAATGTTTTTTTCCTTATTTCTTTTTATCTTCCCATGGGTTGGAAGTTATATGTTCTATTTATATCCATAGCATGTACTCTTAAATTTTTAGTGTGCATAATTAATCTAAAGTCTAAAGTTAGCCAACACTTCTTTCCTCCTCTGGAACCTTAGGATACTTAGGCAAGCAATTTTGGTCGCCTAAACAACAGCCATTCTATCCTCTTCTTTCTTGCTAAAAGAACCACAGTTTTATTCAAATATTGAGAAAAAATAAGTTCAAGGATGCCAGGTGATAAATCATGGTTAGTCTAAGTGAAACAGGAAAATAACATTCTTTTTGCCAGTGATTGGTTGTGGACAATGGGATATGTGTGCCGGTTGTGGCCAATGGGCTCACAGGAAAACTCTGTTCTCAGGCTACTGGAAAGATGTCTTGACCTGATAAAAAGATGGAGATGCAAAAGAAGATATTTTTCAATGCCTCCTTTCTTTCTGCCTGTGAATGTGCTTGTATGAGAATATTGTTCTGACCATGAGGAAAAATAGCAGAGATGTACTACAGAAGAGACAACAGAATGAGGAAAAAAGCTAATGTCCTTAATTGCATAAATGAGCTGCTGCACCAACTCATGGACTATCAACCTCTGGGCTTCATAATATGCAAAATAATAATTATTTCCAACTGTTTAAGGCTCTTTTAGTAAAGTAACTGGTTATTTCCAAACAAAACCAACTTAAATCATTAAAATCACCCTTACATTTGATGTGTTATTTTTATACAATATTTTAGTAATTTTTAGTATTATTGCCTTTTTTAGTCAATACTTATTTAGATTAACAAAAATGATAAACAATTTCTTTTGACCATGACTTCTTGTGTCTCACTGCTCTCAGGCTTCAATTTTATCCTTCATGAAGGTCATCTTTTACTATTTCAGTGATAGTCTGTCCGTGAAAAATTCTCAGTCCTTACCTACAAAAGTATTTATTTTGGCTCACTCCTGATTTATAATTTATATATGTATAAAATTCTAGATCGACAGCTATTTTCTCCTAACAGTTTAAGATACTATTCCATTGTCATCTGACAAGAATTGTTGCTATCGAGAGTCAACAATTAGTCTAATCATCATTCCTCAATAAGAGTTTGTGTTTTAAGATTATCTCTTAGACTTTGATATCTTCTAATTTTTTTTGTTTCAAGTTTTTATTTTAATTCCAGTTAATTAACATATACTGTAATATTGGTTTCAGGAGTAGAATTTAGCAATTCATCACTTACATTTAACAGCCAGTGCTCATCACAACAAGAGCCCTCCTTAATACCCATCACCCATTCAGCCCATTCCCACCCACCCAACCCCCTCCATCAAACTTTAGTTTGTTCTCTACAGTTAGGAGTCTCTTATGGTTTGCTCCCTTGCTTTTTCTCCCCTTCCCTTACGTTTATCTGTTTTGTTTCTTAAATTCCACGTATAAGTGAAATCATATGGTATTTGCCTTTCTCTGACTGACTTATTTTGCTTAGCCTAATACACTCTAGCTACATCCATAACATTGCAAATGGCAAGATTTCATTGTTTTGATGGCTGACTAATATTCCTCTGTGTGTGTGTGTGTGTGTGTGTGTGTGTGTCCTTTGGCTAAATACCCAACAGTGCAATTGCTGGGTCATAGGGTAGTTCTGTTTTTGAGTTTTTGAAGTTTGAAGCACCTCCATACAATTTTCCACAGTGGCTGCACCAGTTTGCATTCCCACCAACAGTATAAAAGGGTTCCCTATTCTCCACATCCTAACCAACATCTGTTTTTCCTGTATTGTTAACTTTAGCCATTCTGACAGGTGTGAGGGGATATCTCTTTGTAGTTTTGATTTATATCTCTCTGATGATGAGTGATATTGAGCATCTTTTCATGTGTCTGTTAGTCATCAGTATGTCTTCTTTGAAAAATACCTACTCATGTCTTCTGCCCATTTCTTAACTGGATTATTTGTTTTTTAAGTGTTGAGTTTGGTAAGTTCTTTATATACTATGGATACTAAACCTTTATCAGGTATGTCATTTGCAAATATCTTCTCCCACTCCATGGGATGCCCTTTGGTTTTGTTAATTGTTTTCTTTACTGTGCAGAAACCTTTTATCTTGATGAAGTCCCAATAGTTCATTTTTGCGTTTGTTTCCCTTGGTTCCAGAGACATGTCTTGATATCTTCTAATTTCACTTCATTGTGTCTAGGTGTGGATTTATTTTTATTTAATACTGCATGTAACTTGATGTATTTCTTGAGTCTGAGAATCAATGTTTTTTCAATTGTGAAAAGTTTTCAAATATGATATCATCAAATATTCACAATATTTGAAACCTTTCTAAATATGTCAGAATTCTTCTTTTGAATCTTTACATCTCTACTCCATAACTGTAATCTCTTAACCTTCTGTACTTTATTCTAAATGATTTCTTCAGAACTAGCTTTCATTTTTTAAAAATTTATCTCTTCATCTTTTGTTAATCTGTTGCTTTAAAAAGTCTATTGAGTCATAAAAATTTCTATACATATACATATTATAGTAAGAATTATTTTTACTAGTGTTATTGGTACTTTTTTGTGTCAAAATTAAAAAGGGTTTCTCTTTCTCCTATGCATTGTTTTGGAATGTACTCATAACTTCTTTTAAGTCTGCCACTTTAAACATGCTTACTTCTATCTGACAAATGTATTATTTGAAGTTACTTTGAGTTTAATTTTTCTTTTTGTTGTGACTGCTGACTATTCCTCAGTGGTGGATTATTTCCTTACATACCTTGAAATTTAGGTTGCAACCTATTTTCTTTCAGCAGATAAATCCTACTTGTCCCAGTATGAATGTGTATCCCTCCAGGTAAGTTTTGCTTTTGCTTCTGCCTGGAAGAATCACTGGATTTCTATGAGGTTTTTTTTGTTTTGTTTTTTTAAAGATTTTATTTATTTGTCAGAGAGAGAGAGGGAGAGAGAGCGAGCACGGGCAGACAGAATGGCAGGCAGAGGCAGAGGGAGAAGCAGGCTCCCTGCCAAGCAAGGAGCCCGATGTGGGACTCGATCCCAGAATGCTGGGATCATGACCTGAGCCGAAGGCAGCTGCTTAACCAACTGAGCCACCCAGGCGTCCCTCTATGAGTTTTTAATGTTAATTTATCAGCTTGGTAGTTCCCAGATAAAATGAATATTAAACATCCAAGTTCAAAGTTAATATGTGGCCAGGCTCATGATTACAAAATTATAGGGGAAGCTTATTCTACAGTTAGTCCAAACTGAGATATACAAGTGTCCCTCCCATCTCCCTTGGGATATAAATAGGTATTGTTATTTTTCACAATTACACTGAATTTGTGATCCTTTGAGAATTCCAACTTTATGTCATATTCTCACAGATTCAATTCCCTTCCTTACAAAGTTCAACGTCACCATTTTCTTATACTTGTGGAACCCTTGCAGTACAAATGTTTAAAGGGGAATAACACAAGAAAAACCCCATTCAAAATTCCAGTGATATACCCATTGAGGAACACTGGCTTAGGCCAATCACAATTCATCCTCTGGGGCTAGGCACGTGGCACCTGAGTAAGCTAGGGTTCTGTAGGCAAGGAAGAAGAAGATGGCTGATGAACAGATAAATATCAGTGACTACAGTAAGAGGGCCAACTATTGAGCAACTAAAATACATCAAATGCTCTGCTAAGCAATCTACATACATTAAGTCATTTTTTCTCTCAATAAACTTGCATGGAAATTTATGATTATCCCCACTTTTAGATGAGAAGACTGAACTGAGCCTCAGTCTGAGAAAGATAAATCATTTCCCTAAGTCTGTATAGCTAACAAGTGGCATCACCCAGTTTCAAACTCAGTATTCATAGAAACTTCATGTATCCATAGAAAAAACCCACAAAACTTGATTTCTACACTTATAAAGAACACACAGTGCAACAACTATCTCTGTATTTCCTTCCTCAAATTGATAGATGACCAACATAGAAAAATCCTTAATGTCCCATGGAATTTAGTTCCTCATTGAATGGTGATTATTAAATTGCTAAGGCCATCCCTGAACCAGTTATAACTGGCTTTAGAATGAATTCTGACACCCAGCTCTGCTTTAAATAACCCACATTTTCAATATCCAGCGTAAACAGGGTATTTTTACCACTGATACTTGAAAAACACTTTAAAAAGCCTCAGAATATGAAATATGCTGTAATACTGTATATATCGGTAAATTACATTTCCAGTTTGTCCTCAATTTCAAGAAAATCCTCAGCCAAATAAACTAGCAAGCAAATAAATCACTTTAATTATAATAAATGGCAGTTTCTCTAAATATATTTCTGGCAGCAAATAGCTTCTATTATTGACTTTTGCAAGAGTAATTTAAGGGGAAACTATTCTCAGTAAAGTTGGGGATGCCTGGCTGTGAACTGCTATTCCTCATCTATGTATATTATAATCCATTTAGATTCCTGCATCATGGAAAAACTAATTTCTAATTTTAAGGCACTTAGGCTGATATATTTATTATGAAATTATTCATCTTATAAATTATCTTCTTCATAGTGCCTCATTGGCTAAATTTAAGATTGCAATTTTCTATAGTGTAGATAGGAAATCATGGCTCAAGTCAGAAAAAAATTACTGCTTTTCTAGAATTACAATAATATATCATAGTATTAAAATGAGACACATTTTTGTTGCAGTTTTTCCATTGCTAGGGAATTTTTTCCCATTAAAAACATTGTACACACAGTGATAATTGGTTAAAGATGATAGATGTCTTATGTGGTAAATAGAGGATGGAATTCAAAATCAAGATGACCTGGCTTTAAATTCCAGCTGTGCTGAGCTAGTTGTATGACCTTTAGCAAATTATTTAACAACTAAAGACTTGAGTTCATTCTTCTTCAAAAAAGATATACTATTCAATTTAAAGAATTATTTGTGCTTGTAAAGTACCTAATGCAATATCTGGAACATCATGAGCATGTCATAAATGGTAGTCATCAATAATTGAATTTTAATATCATCATTATCATATCATCATATACTCATTTAGACTCTAGAACTCTTTATCTTTGTGCCTTGGTGGAATGTATAATCTCAATCCATGATAATCAGATCCCCACTGGACTTGGTAGTCAACTAACTTGCCTAAAGGCAAAGATACTTGAAGACCAGCAGTAAGTGGGGATGGTGAAGTTGAGGTAAATTTAAAAGCATAAGTAGAATCCATATGATGTAATGATTTACTAGAAATGAGTTAGTATAAGTAATAAGTTAGAACAAATTAGAATAAGTAGTTAGGATTACAACTGAGTTTAGTTAGTAAATAAAAATATCGCTTAATGGGACCCCTTTCTTACACCATATACAAATATAAACTCAAAATGGATTAAAGACCAAATGTGACACCTGAAGCCAAAAAAATCCTAGAAGAGAGCACAGGCAGTAATTTCTCTGACATCGCTTTAGCACCATTTTTCTAGATATGTCTCCTGAGGCAAAGGAAATAAAAACAAAAATAAACTGTTGGAACTACATCAAAATAAAAAGCTTTTGCACAGTAAAGAAAACAATCAACAAAAATAAAAGGTATCCTACTGAATGGGAGAAGATATTTGCAAATTACACACCCAATAAAGGGTTAGTATCCAAAATATATGAAGAACTTACACAACTCAACACCCAAAAACCAAATAATCTAATTAAAAATGGGCAGAAGGCATGAACAGACATTTTTCCAAAGAATATATCCAGATGGCCAAAGACACATGAAAAGATGGTCAACATTATTCTCCATCAGGGAGACACAAATCAAAACTACAATGAGAAATCACCTCACATCTGTCAGAATGGCTAAAATCAACAACACAAGAAACAGCAGGTGTTGCCCATGATATGGAGAAAAAGGAACACTCCTGTGCTGTTGGTAGGAATGTAAATTTGCACAACCACTGGAAAACAGTATGGAGATGCCTCAAAAAGTTAAAAACAGACCTACTCTATGATCCAGCAATCGCACTACTGGGTATTTACCCAAAGAATACAAAAACACTAATTCAAAGGGATGCAAGCACCCTTATGCTTATGGCAATATTACTTAAAATAGCCAAGATATAGAAGCAGCCGAAGTGTCCAATATTACTTAAAATAGCCAAGATATAGAAGCAGCCGAAGTGTCCCATCAATAGATGAATGGATAAAGAAGATGTCATCTATCTATCTATCTATATATATATGTCACAGCCATAAAAAAAGAATGAAAGCTTGCCATTTTCAACAACTTGGCTGGAGCTCGAGAGTATAATGATAAGTGAAGTCAGTCAGTCAGAGAAAGAAAAATACCATATGATTTCACTCATATGTGAAATTTAAAAAACAAAGCAAGTGAGCAAAGGGGAAAAAAAAAGAGAGAGGCAAACAAAGAAATAGACTCTTAACTATAGAGAAGAAACTGATGTTTACCAAAGGGAAGATAGATGGGGGATGGGTGTGCACCTGTTCTAATGAGCATTGAGTAATGTATGGAATTACTGAATCACTATATTGTATACCTGAAACTAATATGAGACTGGATGTTAACTATACTGAAATTAAAATAAAACCTTAATAACTAAAAAAAGGGATATCATTTGATAAGAAAAGGAATTCTCAAGAAGGAACAGATTGAAGAGAGAAAAAGACCTTTTTAACATTGTAGTTTTCAGTTTGAGGTGCCTGTAGGACATCTAAAAAGTGACCTCCCAAATGCAGTTGACTGAAGCTTCTGGAGTTTAATAGACAGGTTTGAGAGAGATCTAGAAAAGTAGGTATTAATAGTATAGTAGAAACAACTGGGGTAGATGAAGTAAATCTGGAAGAATAAGGGATGGGAAGAGGACTAAGGAAAGAAAATGTCTCCAGACATGTATATCTAACTGGTTATTTAACAGCCACATATCCCCTTGATCTTTATGTTCTAGCTATAATGTATTACTTATAGTATTCCAAAAGTGCCAGTGTATATGCTATTCCTTCTACCTAATATTACTTTTCTATTTCCCCCATTCCTCCCTCTTATTGTTCTTTAGTTAATTCCTTTTCATTTTCCAGGACTCCATTTAACATTGACTCAATCTGGAAACCTTCTTACAATATGCATGCATATTCCTATCATAGTGCCTGTTGGGGGCTGAATTTTGTCCCTACACATTTCATATGTTGAAATTCCAATCCTCAGTACCACAAAATGTGACTGCATTTGGATATAGGGCCTTCAAAGAGGTAGTTCAGTTAAAATGAAGTCATATGGGTGGGATCTGATCTAATACAACTGATATGCTTGCAAGGAGAGAAGATTAGGACACAGAGACGAAGGGGTGACCATGTGAAGACTCAGCAAGAAGGTGGCCATCTGCAAGCCAAGGAAAGAGGCTTTTGAAGGTAACAACCCTGGGCCACTTGGGTAGCTCAGCCGGTTAAGCTTCCAACTCTTGATTTCAGCTTGGATCTTGATCTCAGGGTCATGAGTTAAGCTCCCTATTGGGTCCCAGGCTGGACATGGAGACTACTTTAAAAAAAAAAAAAAAAAAGGTAACAACCCTGACAATATCTTGATCTGGACTTCCAGGCTCTAGAACTTTGAGAAAATAAATGTCTCTTGTTTAAGTAACCTGGCCTGTGCTACTTTGTTACGGCAACACTTGTATACTAATACAGTACCTTAAACATATATACTCTAATTGCTTAAACATATACTTGAAGTGAATGCATCAACCCTGGAGAACAGCAATATTTAAGGTAGAGGGGAAAGAAATGATAGTGTGTAGCAGAATGAAAAAGAAGTGGCCAAGATGCAGGAAGAAAATGAAGAGAGCTAAATCAAGAAAGCAAGGAAGGAGGGGTGTCTGGGTGGCTCAGTTGGTTAAGTGACTCTTGATTTTGGCTCATGTCATGATCTCAAGGTTGTGAGATAGAGCCCCACATCCAGCTTCAGACTCAGTGTGGAGTCTGCTTGAGATTCTCTCCCTCTGCTCCTCTCCCCACTTGTACATTCTCTCTCTCTCTCAAAAAAGAAAGAAAAAAGCAAGGAAGGAAAGAGCTGGCCAGTATGGCTTCTTCATGGGTGTAGATGCAGTCCAACTTAACATATATATTTTAAATATGTGCAGTCAATTGTGTGTCAATCATGCCTTAATAAAACAGTCTTGGGGCACCTGGGTGGCTCAGTGGGTTAAAGCCTCTACCTTCGGCTCAGGTCATGATCTCAGGATCCTTGGATCAAGCCCCACATCAGGCTCTCTGCTCAGCGGGGAGCTTGCTTCCTCCTCTCTCTCTCTCTGCCAGCCTCTCTGCCTACTTGTGATATCTGCCTGTCAAGTAAATAAATAAAATCTTTAAAAAAATAAAAATAAAATAAAACAGTCTTAAAAAAGAGTTGACTGGGGCGTGTGGGTGGCTCAGTGGGTTAAAGCCTCTGCCTTTGGCTCAGGTCATGATCCCAGGGTGCTGGGATTGAGCCCCACATCAGGCTCTCTGCTCAGCAGGGAGCCTGCTTCCCTTCCTCTCTCTCTGTCTGCCTCTCTGCCTACTTGTGATCTCTGTCAAATAAATAAATAAAATATTTTAAAAAAGAGTTTACTAAGATCAAGTAACACAAAAGTGTCAAAATAAGAATTAAAGAATATTCATTGTATAAAGCAACTAGACACATTTACAAACATCTGAGGAAAGTAGAGCCAGGCAACATGGAATAAAGAGCAAAACCCCTTTTCTAATAAATCTATAACACAACTTGATACAAAAGAGAAGCCTATGGAACTATGTATGTTGTGGTTTACATAGGTATTCTTTTGGTTAGCAGGCAATATATTCTAGGATATAGCAGATCTCTGAATTCTCAAGGTACATATTTTGATTATCAATGATACATTTTTACTCCTGAGCCTCTTTCCTTCTCCTGCAATAGAAGCTATTCAGTTAGGACCATACATTGAAGCATCTTCTAAAATTTATGTTAGATCTGCAACATCCTGTATGTTGATCTCAGTATGAAACAGGTACCTGATCTTATTTGCTTCACTAACACCTAGAACTAGCAATGTGCTGTGCCTGCACATTGAAATGACCTGAAGACCTGGTAAAGAAAGTGATGCCAAGGCCCCCTGAGACCACACAGACACAGATATCTATGGGCAATATCTAGGCATCTAAACTGCATTTTTTAAAGCTTCCAAGATGATTCCAAGTGTAGAGTGAGGGTTAAGAAATACTGGTTCTCAGGCCTTGGGCCATGAGGCTGGTAATTGGCAGTTGGCACAAATCCTAAAACCCATGAGGGTTCTAAGAAATGGTTCTGCAAAATGAATGAATCAATCACATGATCATTCATTTAAAAAATTGATAATACTATGTTTAAAATGAACATAGGTATTTTGAGGAAAATATAAATAAACTTAACCATGTTATTTGAATAATGATATCTTCCTGTCAAGTATTTTCTTAATCAACTGATACTAAAATGCAATTAAAATTATTGAGTGAGGGATGCCCTGGTGGCTCAGTCAGTTAAGCATTTGCCTTCGGCTCAGGTCATAATCCCAGGGTCCTGACATTGAGCCCCATGTCAGGCTCTCTGCTCAGTGGAGAGCCTGCTTCTCCCTCTGCCTGCCACTCCCCCTGTTTTTGTGCGCTCACTCTCTCTCTCACACACAAATAAATAAAGTCTTTAAAAAAATAGGGGCGCCTGGGTGGCTCAGTGGGTTAAAGCCTCTGCCTTCGGCTCAGGTCATGATCCCAGGGTCTTGGGATCGAGCCCCACATTGGGCTCTTTGCTCAGCAGGGAGCCTGCTTCCTCCTCCTCTCTCTCTCTCTTCCTGCCTCTCTGCCTGCTTGTGATCTGTCTGTAAAATAAATAGTAATTAAAAAAATCTTTAAAGGGCACCTGGGTGGCTCAGTGGGTTAAGCCGCTGCCTTCGGCTCAGGTCATGATCTCAGGGTCCTGGGATCGAGTCCCGCATCGGGCTCTCTGCTCGGCAGGGAGCCTGCTTCCCTCTCTCTCTCTCTCTCTCTGCCTGCCTCTCTGTCTACTTGTGATCTCTCTCTGTCAAATAAATAAATAAAATCTTTAAAAAAAAAAAAAACTTTTATAAAAAAATCTTTAAAGAAAAAAAATTTAAAAAATAAAATTATTGAGTCATATGAATATTAACATTAAAAACATACTCTGAGACTCTAAATTGTTGGCACCCATTTGTTACCCAAGGTAGCATTTCCTAGTTTGGTTCCAAAGGTACTGGGAAACACTGCACATAACATCCCTTTTTAAAACCCTGTGATAAAATATTCTTCTAATTTTGTTTCTTCAGCATTCGAAAACTTATTTGAGCACAGAACATTTCCTCCATTCCCAAGAACACATATTAACATCTCAAGAAACACTGTTTTCCTGAGATATTTCCAATTCCCAAGTGGGATCACTGCAGAAGGGAGAGAGTAATGAAACCCCAGATGCTTGCATTTGCAATGAGAGAAATGTTGCAAGTGGTATAATTACCTTTAAAATGAAGAATTATACACTTTCAAAGATGGCTTGCAAGGCCAAAAGGATCAAGTCTTTGCTTTTTACCTTTTAAAAAAACCTAGATGTTGATAATGATAATAATAATAATAATGATAGGTAAAGTTATACAATGTTCCAAGCACTATTTTAAGAACTTTATATATATATATATATAAAGATATAAATATATAAATATATAATATATAATATAAATATATTAATATATTTATATTAATATAATAAATATATAAAAATATATTATGGATTAATATATAAATATGTATTAATATATAAATATATTATATTATTATATATTATATAAATATATTATATATAAATATATAAATATAATATATAAATATAATATAATATATAAATATATGTATTTATATATTAATCCATAACCATATAAAGTAGTTACTGTTATTATTATTATTTTTAAAATGAGAAACTGAGCCAAATAATGTTTATGAAACTTGTCCAAGGTCATAAAGCTAGAGGGAGAGCTGGGTTCTTAACCTGTCTGAAAACCTCAAACCCTAATATCTCAACTACCAACACTACATATATGAAATATATAAAAATGTACTCAAGATACAAATGTACACTAGGAAACTGAATTGAAATTTTCTAGCTAATTAAGATCTAGATTTTTTTCAAAGATTTTATTTATTTATTTGACAGAGAGAGATCACAAGCAGGCAGAGAGGCAGGCAGAGAGAGAGGGGGAAGCAGGCTCCCTGCTGAGCAGAGAGCCTGATGCGGGGCTTGATCCCAGGACCCTGAGATCATGACCTGAGCTGATGGCAGAGGCTTAACCCACTGAACCACCCAGGTGTCCCTAAGATCTAGATTTTATAATTCGGGAATACAAGTTTAAATCTGGTATAACCTGCAAAGGGTTGAAACTGTTATTAATA
Organism: Enhydra lutris kenyoni; assembly: GCF_002288905.1. Classification (NCBI taxonomy): domain Eukaryota; kingdom Metazoa; phylum Chordata; class Mammalia; order Carnivora; family Mustelidae; genus Enhydra; species Enhydra lutris. The sequence continues at coordinate 3,883,544 of NW_019154149.1, read as the reverse complement.
GTGATTGATGGCCAGAATAAATGCTTTAAGGAAGCATTTTTCTAGCTTGTATCTGTTTGAAATTAAAACCTAATGTAACCCAGTACCCGGAATTAATTTCTATAGGAAGAACAAACACGTATGTGCTTGTGTGTGCATGCAAGGGTGGAAGGGCAGAGAGAAATTTTAGCAGATTCCATGCTGAGTGGGGAGCCCAACACAGGCTTAGATCTCATGATCCTGAGATCACAACCTGAGCAGAAACCAAGAGTCAGGCACTTAAACGACTGTGCCACCCAGGCACACTCAAATATTTCTTTATCTGTACTTTGATATATCAGTACTGCCTTCCACTATTATTTTTTTAATAGCCTTATTTTTCTAGAAGAAAAAGCTGAAATTATCAACTGTTTTACTGCTTATGAGATCTTGTTATAAAGGTTTGGGGGGAGCTTGAAAACAGTGAACGAATGAGTGATGAGGAAACTGAGACCTAGAGCAGTGAAATGACTTGCCACATGTACTTTTTACTTTTTTTTTTTTTTACAAAAAAATCCTTTTTTAAATTTTTATTTTTTCTTGTGTTATGTCAGTCACCATACAGTTTTTATTTTATTTTTATTTTTTCTTGTGTTATGTTAGTCACCATACAGTACACCATTAGTTTTTGATGTAGTGTTCCAAGATTCATTGTTTTTAAGATTTTCTTTTTTTTTTTTTTAATTTTAAGAGAGAAAGAGAGAGAGAGTAGAGGGAGGGGGAGAGAGAATCCCAGGCAGACTGTGCTGAGCCCTATGTGGGGCTTGATCTCATGACCCTGAGATCATGACTTGAGCCAAAATCAAGAGTTGGATGATTAATCGACTGAGCTACCCAGATACCCCCCACAACTATTTCTTACATAGAAACTATCCCCCCAATTAGGAAGATAATTGGTAATTAAATATGTTCAATTTGAATGAGACACCAGTTTTAAAAGCCAGGGAAATTTAGCAATGTTTGTCTTCTAGATTTATACTATGTGATCTCTCTAGTTTCCCTAGAATAAGATTAGGATATGATGAATGCTAGCCACAATTATAACTAATCTGGCTTACATATGAATTTGTGTGGCCATTGAATATGGCTTATGTATCAACTTGTGATGCATGTCTTCCTCATGAGTTTAGATTTTCCTAACATTTTCTGAAGATCTTTTAAATAAATGCAATGTATTGATTGTAGATGGTGAATAAATGATTACCTAATAAAACATTAAAATATGCTTATTCCTTGGAAATTCCAGTCAAGATGGAAACTAAGACATTTAACTCACCAACTTACTCTCAAATCTATAGAATGGCAAATTTAAATCAGCATTGGAGGCTTGAAGGCATATGTTTCTGGTGGAAGTATAAATAGCTACTATTTCGAGGGAAAACGGGCAATTTACTTTGTTGAAAAGCCCAAAAAGCATTAATACACATATCAATTACACTCCTAAGAATTAATAATAAAAAATAATCCAGTATGTTAGAAAACTGAACATTCCCACTGTAGCTTTTGTCTTAGCACAAGCTGCCATAATAAAATAGCATAGACTAGGTGGCTTAAAAAACAGAAATTTATTTTCTCAGTTCTGGAGGCTAGAAATATGAAATCCCAGGGTTGACAGGGATGATTCCTTGTGAGAACCGTGAGGGAGAATCTGCTCCAGGCCTCTCTCTTATAGAGGGTCATCTTCTCCCCGTGAATTCACATATCTTTCCTCTATGCGTGTCTCTGTGTCCAAACTTTCCCTTTCATATGTACATCAATCATATTCTATTAGAACTCACTCTCATGACCTTACCTTAACCCAATTACCTCTGTAAAGACCCTATCTGTAAATAAGGTCACATTCTGAGGTACTGAATGTTAAGAATTCAACATATGAATTTTGAGGGGACACCATTCAATCCTTAACACATCTATTTGTTAATGGTTTTCGTTTTTGTTTTCCTGTATTTTTCAAATTTTAACAATGAATATGCCTCTACACTTGTAGTCAGAGAGTATAATAAATATTTTTTTTATTTTCGTGAACTAATACATGCCAGGGTAAAAAAATTAATCAAATTGTACAAAAATGCTTCCAATGAATAAAGAGCAAGAGTCTCCTTCTCAAGATCTTGCCACCCGCAGCTCTACTATTTATCAATTTAAAACTTGCTTTAAAAAAAAAGATTTTTTTATTTGTGCATGAACATGCGCTCCTGGAGAGAGAAAGGGGGTGGGCAGCAGCAGGGCCAGACAGAGGGGGAAGGAGAAGCAGACTCCCTGCTGAGCTGGGAGCTCCATCCCAGAATCCTGGATCATGACCTGAGTCAAAGTCACGACTGACAGACTGAGCCACCTAGGTGCCCTGATTTAAAACTTCCTAAAAAAAAAGGTTTGTGGTGGTTACCTCCAAATCTCAAAATGTAACTTAAATTGCTATTTATGGATGTATCAGTTTTCAACATCATTCCTCAACTTCCTCTTTTGATAAATGAAACTTAGTACATTTATATCCTCTATCTTCCTTTGCAATACTTATCAATACTTTCTAAGTCCCTCTCTTTAAAGTCACCTGTGTAACTTCAAATAATATACTTGAAACTAGATTTCTTATCCACCAAAAAAACAGTTTGTGTTTCCTTCTTTATCTGTTTTTCTTTAGTAATCGCATATGTTTTATTATTTAAAGCCAGAACTGAAGAACACAAAAGCAGTTTACTTTCCAAACCACTGTACTTACAATTGTGTAAGGTTTGGTTCCTCGCTGCTAAGATGTATAATAGAAGAGTCCCTTACTGTGAAATGTCACGAGCTCCTCTGTTTTATTTCCAAGCTTAGCATTTTAGATGCTCCTGAATAATGCAGACCCTTTCTAGTAGTGCCACCTTCTCCAGGGTAGGTCTAACATTTTGATATGCCATATGTGTTGCTGCTGGAAACTTCTGAGGTTTTCTATTGTACCATCAGTGCATCTGTTATCTGCACTTGGCCAGATTCCTGGAATCTGCTAGCATTTGCTTGAGTCTGCCCCTGTTGTGTTTTAGGTCTGTGGCACAGCGATCGTTCTGGGCTTCTCTTCATTGATACTTTATTCTGTGTCCACTGTTGCTTGAACTCCATGTCTTCATTTTGCTAGACTCTCTTGGCATATTGGAGCACATTTCCTAGCTCCATCCCAAGGAAGGGTGCAAGAGAGATGAATCCATGAGTCCTCAAATTTCTGAAACTTTTTTTTGTATTGGTTCTCGTACTTGAATGTTAATTTGGTTAAGTACAGAAATCTAAGTCGAATTTCATTTTCCCTCAGAGCTTTGAAGGCATTCACATCTTAGTCTGCTAGCATCTGGTGCTGCTTGGGAGAAATCTAATGACATTTGATGCCTCTCCTTTGTGATGTGACCTTTTCTGTCCTCTCTTAATTTGTCCCCCTTGTATTCAAGTTTCACCATGAGGCTTTTTATGGGTCTTTCTTTCATTTGCTGATTATTCAAATGGGCTCTTTCAATCTGGAGACTTAACCCCAAGCAGTTAAAAAAATGTTTGGGATAATTTCCTTCTTTCCATTTTTTATATTGTCTCTTTATGGAACTCCTACTAGTCGGATATTGGACTGACTGGAGTGATTCTTATATTTTCTTTTCTATTTCCCATGTCTTTGTCTATTTGTATTAACTTCTGGTAGAATCCTTAGCATTCTCTCTAATTCTTCTGTTGAATTTAATTTTTAAAATTTGTTACCACATTTTCAAGATCTTTCCTTTGTGCTGATCATTTTTTTAAAAGATTTTGTTTATTTATTTGTCAGAGAGAGAGAGAGAGAGCAAGCACAGGCAGACAGAGTAGCAGGCAGAGGCAGAGGGAGAAGCAGGCTCCCTGCCAAGCAAGGAGCCCAATGCGGGACTCGATCCCAGGACGCTGGGATCATGACCTGAGCCGAAGGCAGCTGCTTAACCAACTGAGCCACCCAGGCGTCCCTGTGCTGATCATTTTTAATAGCAACTTCTTATTTTATGAAAGCATACAATAAAAAATAGCTCCATGTTTATGCATCTGCTTTATTTATTTCTTTGTTCATTTGTTTTATTTTTTAGATTCCACATATAAGTGAAGGCATATGATATTTGTCCTCTTATTTTACTTAGCATAATGCCCTTTGGATACATCCGTGTTGTCACAAATAACAAGATTTTATTTTTATGGCTGAGTTATATTCTATTGTGTCTATATACCATCTCTTCTTTATCAATTCATCTATTGATGGACTCTTAGGTTGCTTCTATACTTTGGCTATTATAAACAATGAGGGAAGGGAGGTGGGAGATGGGCAAAATAGGTTAAGAGGATGGAGAGGTGTAAACTTCCAGTTATAGAATAAAAAAGTCATGGAGATGAAAGTACAGCATAGGAAGCATACTCAATAATATAATAGCATTATATGATGATGGGGTACCTGGGTGGTTCAGTCGGTTAAGTGTCTGCCTTCGGCTCAGGTCATGTTCTCAGGGTCCTGGGATCAAGTCCTGTGTCGGGCTTCCTGCTCAGTGGAGTGTCTGCTTCTCCCTCTTGCTCTTCCCCACCGTGCTCATGCTCTCATGTGTGTACATATATGCTCTCTTTCTCATTCTCTCTCTCTCTCTAAAAAATATAAATAAATAAAATCTTAAAAAAAAACATTGGTGACAACACTTATCATGGTAAGCACTGTGTAATGTATAGAATTTTGAAATCACTGTTGTACACTTGAAAGTAATATAACATTGTATGTCAACCATATTTCAATAATAAAATTTTTTTTTAATATAGGGGCACCTGGCTGATGCAGACAATAGCATATACAACTCTTGATTTCAAGGTTGTGAATTTGAACTCCACAATGGGCATAGAGATTACTTTAAAACTTAAGAAAAATAAATCTTTTAAGACACTCCCCCTAAATTCATCATATATCATCTCCTATATGCCAGACACTATGCTAAATGTTTCATGCATATTACCTCATTTATTCTTCAAAAAAGTGTTATAAGAAAGATACAATTATTATCTCTAACTTAGAGGCATGGAACAGAAACTAGAAGTGGTCCAAATAAATATCCTCAGTAAATAAAACAAGGCAAAAAACTGAAAGGTAATAAGCATATGACCTCTAGAAATATATGGCCTAGTTTTGAAAACTGGCTCCAACAATGATGAGCTTTCTATGTACAAAGGTGAGGATGGAGTCAACTGTCAGGCATATAGATTTTCAGTGTACTACCTGTGTTTTCTCTTGCAACTCTTCCTCTCCCTTTGCTTTATTTGGTGCCACTAAGTCTCTCTTGGCCTCCATGAAGTAAACTGGCTCTTCCTACTTGAGGTCTCCTCTATACATAACCTCTCCTCCATCTTTTTTCTGTCTCTCCAGAATGTGTTGAAAATGCCTGCCCTCTGATATTCCCTCTCTTGGTATCCTTGTTCCTGGGCATTTGCATTTATATTTTCAAAATTCTTTTACCATGATTCTAATGTGGTCAACCCAACATCTTCATTTGAAAGTCCACCCTGAGTAAAAACCCATTATTTTCACTGAAGGCTGATCATCTAGACAGAATTCTAAGTTTGACATGAACCATGATTCTGAATAACTAGGTATGTTTCATATAACTGACTTATTTCCTTCAAAATGGTTTATGATACTTTCCATTAGTGATTTTTTAAAATCACACTTTTTTCTTAATATTAGAACTTCTTTAACAATTACCATGAAAGGAGAATTAAGCCTCTTAAATCTAATAACATTTGCACTGTTCTCAATCTAGTGATATACATAAATTAATAGTAGTTTTAAAAAAAAACTTGAAAAGGGGGCACCTGGGTGGCTCAGTCGTTAAGCATCTGCCTTCAGCTCAGGTTATGATCCTAGGGTCTTGGGATCAAGCCCCACATTGGGCTCCCTACTCAGCGGGAAGCCTGCTTCTCCCTCTCCCACTCTCCCTGCTAGTGTTCCCTCTCTTGCTGTGTGTCTCTCTGTCAAATAAATAAAATCTTTTAAAAAAAACAAAATAGGTGCGTGTGGGTGGCTCAGTGGGTTAGGGCCTCTGCCTTTGGCTCAGGTCATGATCCCAGGGTCCTGGGACCCTGGGCTCCGCATCGGGCTCTCTGCTCCGCAGGGAGCCTGCTTCCTCCTCTCTCTCTGCCTGCCTCTCTGCCTAGTTGTGATTTCTCTCTGTCAAATAAATAAAATATTAAAAAAAAATAAACAAACTTGAAAAGAGCCACAATCTTGTCCATTTTGACCTACTCAGAAATACAACTTGCCTTTTTCCTGGCATGGTACATCTCTGAACTATATTATAGATCATAGAGTTTTGTGTTGCAACAAAATATTCTCCAACATCATTAAAGTGCTAGAAAGAAACATTGACTATACACCACTTATGAAAGAAGATGGCTTAGTGTTTATATATACCTGCAAGATAGTTAAAGAATAAGCATAATGAGAATTTGTCTAGTGACATAATTTCTTCCCTAATGTTTGGGAATATCGTCATCCTGGTTATTCACATTAAAAACTCCGAAGTAGTTTTATAGCTATCTATGGGATCTCCCAAATTAATTTGTAACCAATTCTGCTTCTAAAACCCAATCATGCCCTCTCTTCTCAAATTATCATAGCAGTCCTCTAATTCTGTGCTAATTTGACTGGTCACCCGCTACTCCAACTGCTATTCCCAGAGTAGTTTTTCAAAAGTACATGCTTGCCCACACTGCTCTTTAATTACAATGTATTGATGCTTTAATATTTCTCTAGGATAAAGACCAAATTCCTAGACATAATATGTGAGGCTTCTGAGCAAACTTTCATGGTGCACTTACTCTGTCCAAGATTTTGAGATGGCTGTTAGTAATTCAAATATAAGGCATGCCAATGTTTAGAGCAGGGAACTAGTGCCTAAAAGGGACTGAAGTTCTATTATTGTATACTCTATAATGCTGTCTGGGTGCTAAGGATACAAGGTAAACAAAATTGCTAAAGCCCTAAATTCCCTACATCATGTAGCTCAAGGTGTAGACGAGAAGTAGACAGAGGCAACTATAATACAATGCAAGTACTATGAAGAAAAAGTAGGGAGAATAATTAAGAGAGATTTTAAGGAGTACTGACCAGGGCAATAGGAGTTCAGGGAGGACTCCATTAAATAAATGATGTTTGAGCTGAGACTAAAAGATGAGGAAGAGTTTGTCAAGTGAAGGGCAGGGGAAAAAAAAATTCACTCAGAGTGAATTCAGCAAGATGAGACACATGGTTGTTGCTTTAGTCTAGGCAAAAAATGAAAGTATAGCAACACTAGACACCCAGAAATGTGACCCAAACTACAAAATATTTAGGAAGTAGGTTCCAAGTAGGAAGTGGAAAAATTTCAAAAGGGGAATTTGTGATTCAATGAACACGTGGGTACCCAGTGTTCTTCCTGACAAACCAGAAGTTGAATCTATGACTAATTGTGATTCCTCAAACAGTAAGCTAAAGTTTCTGATATAAACTCTATGTCCTGGTCAGGATTGGTTTAGAAAATCATCTTGCAAATAAAGACCACTGATGGCTCTTGCTGAGAAGGATAAGAGAGGGCAGAAACTGAAACAATGAAATATGAATTACTTGAGTGTAGAGGATTTATCCAAATGATAAACATATGTTAAGAGTACCTAAGCACAGGACATAAATTGTACTTAAGAATGCTTTTAGAATTGGATTAAAACTAATAATGAGGTGAAAGTATGAAATAATCCATTCCTTTGTGTAATAAAGAGCCATACTCCATTTATGTTGTTTGAATGCTGACAGCTTTCAAACCCTACCTTCTGCTTCTCTTTCTGGCCCATTTCCAGACAAAACTGGTAAGAAAGCACACTGGTCCCCTCCCTTGCCACAACAAAATTCAGGGCTACTCACTCTCACTCTCAGGCCACCCAAGCCATTTTCAGACCTGCTTGGGACCCTGCCCTGCTCCTCCCAAAGCCTCAATATATGAATAATAAATGTCTTCACATGCTTGTGGTGGATGTGTGACATCAGTAGTCTGGACATCCAAACTGAGTTTTGATGGGGGTCTGTCTAGTCTCCTTGAATTGAATATAATACCTTGAAAGTTGGAGAGAGCTGGTGCTTACCAAATATTCCACAAGGTCCACTACAATTTCCAGCCTCTTTATATTTAATTTGGTGCCATAGAAACAATTCTAGCCTAATGGACTGTGAGCAAAAGTGAATGTGACATATCCAGACTGAGGCAGTTAAAAACCAGACTTCTCTTTCCACGTCAATGCAACCTTAGAGGGCACATTGTGTACTGATGGAGGAGAGCTACCTAACTAGAATTGGACTGTAGTGTGAGCAAGAAATAAACTACTGTATTAAGTCACTGAGACTGACTGAACCAATGGGGTTTTATCTGTTTCTCCAGCATAGGCTTTACCAATATAATTAATACATACTGAATTGGACCAATTCAGCACTGTATAGCTCTATACATCCTTTAACAAAGCGATGTTCAAAATTTTTTATTGAAAACCACTTATCAAAAATCATGGACACATAAAGCATATAATTATATTCTTTTAATGTCATTCACTTAAAAGGGGAACAATAGCATATGTCATACGCAGGTAAATTTATCTCCTCAAATAAACTTTTCATTGATTTTTCTTTGAGATATTAAGGACCAAAATTTTTGATAGCATAAAAACACGTAACTCTTTTGCTATATTTTATTATTAATGTATGTTCAATAATTATAGTTTTCTAGCACTGTTAAGCAGTAAGAAATCCACTTACACTTCAATCATATGCTCTTAAAATGTTAGACACAATATCAAAGTTATTGTATAATGAATTACAAGTAACATTTCACTCCGAGTTTAATCTTAAGTTTAACGTAAAAACTAATTTTTAGAGAAGAGTAAATAAAACCACTTTGTACAAAGTAAGCAAATCTATTATAGTATTCTGTCAGTTTAAATAAATTTCAACAGTTATCTTCTGTATTTACTTTCTATTCAACAGAACAACTGAAATCCTCTTTGCTTAAAGGGAAATTATTTTTAACTTCAGACTGAAGATCTTGATCGATGATGTTCAAAACGATTTGTTGATGTTTGACTCAAACACACTGACATATATTCTGCCCTCCATGACAGACTGTATTGATCAAGTTCAAAATAATTATTATAATAGAGTATACTTAATTATACTAACACTATTTCAACTCAACACCTTAATTAAGGAAGTAATTCTGCTCTTAAACACATATCACAAAACAATTTTTCAAACATGATTGTTTTACCTTCTGGTTATCTATTCCGGTATAATATTGACTCTCTTATCTATTTCTTCTTAGCTTAGCAAATTTATCTTTTTATGACATCTCGTAGTTCTCTTGCTCTGTGAATTACATATTTCTGCACAAAGAACTAATGTATCCATCCATGACGTCCTTTACATTCTACTAATTTTTTTTCAGCTCTTAGAGTCCCTGTTGTCTCCTTTCTTGACCCTGCCTGAGAGTATTTTAAAATCATTGTCTATCTTAATTTCAATTGTAATTGTTCTGTCTTCATCTTGGATTGTCATAACATTTTTCTACTTCTATTTCACTTTGTCATCTTTTTTTTCTGCTTTTCCTTTCCAAAATACTCACTTATAACTAGTACAAACCACCATTGGCTTTTTGCCATCCAACACACTTCCATTTCTTTTATAAAAAAATTCCGTTGTGCCTCTGCACTCATTTCTGAGTCCCATTCATATTCAATGAACATTATAAGCTCTATCCACAAGCACAGAGGTAAAATTAAATATCCTTACTATGACTCTATGCTTGGTAGCACATTAATTTTATTTACATGGTTAGTGAGATATATAACTATGATTTCTTAGATGTGTCACACATGTAGATATCTTTACCTCAGTGTTTCTTAAGCTAGGTCATCTTAATTTCTAGCTATTATGTTCAAAAGTCAACCCCATAAAAAACTACCAATCTCTTTCAGAGTTTCCCATATTCATCCCCTTTCCTGAATATTTCTAGACTCATTCTCCACACTCTCCTTGACACATATTATTTCAGTTGTCATCTGATCTATATAGTATTTCATACCTCTGTGACTTCACACATGCTGTCCCCACTGTCTGGCATTCCATTCTATCATTTTCCACTTGAAGATACTCATCATTTAAGATTCAAGTCAAGTATCACCTCCTCTAGAAAGTTTTCCCTAAGCCTGTGTTGGGATGTCCTCCTTTTCACTTCCAATGAATCCTGCATCCCTCTATCATAGCACTTGCCACATGGCACTATTACTGTTTCCTTATCTGGTTTTCCCATAAACTATACTCTTTCAGGGTAGGTCCTGGGCCTTTTATTGTTTATACCTAGAACTTAATCAGGCATATGACCCATATGAAATAGTCAATACATATTAAATGACAGATTTCTGATTGCCTAGTCTTTATTTACTTTGAAAACACATCATCCCTTTCTCCCATAAAATAATAGTATATGTATTCATTTTTAAGTTAAAGTGAATTGAACCATATTTGCTTTATTATGATAAAAACACATATATTACCCTCTTAATTTTTAAGTGTATGTTTCAGTATTGTTAATTGTATGTATATTATTGTATAACAGATCTCTAGAACTTTTCCATCTTGTGTGACTGAAACTCTATACTCATTAAATGACAATTCCCCATTTCCCCTCTCCCTCCTTTTCCTGGCAACCACTACTCTTTTTGTTTCTATTAGCTTGACTACTTTAGATACCTCACTAAAGTGGAATCATGCAGTATTTGCCTTTTTGTGACTGACTTATTTTACTCAGCATTAATATCAAGAAGTGGGATTGCTGAATTTGCATTAGTATTGTATATTTGTCAAAATTAATGAAACAATATTGATAAATTATTAATAACACAAGTTTATACTTTACTCAGATTTCCTCAGTTTTCCCTAATGTCCTTTTTCACTCTAGAATCCTATTCAGGATTCCACATTTCATTTACTGGTCATGCCTACTTAGGCTTCTCTAGGTTGTAATAGTTTCTCAGACTTTCTTTACTTTTGATGATCTTTACAGTTTTGAGGAATACTGGTTAGGTACTTTGTAAAATGTTCTTCAATTGGCATTTGTCAGACTTTTTCCTCATGATTAAACTAAGTTTTTGGGAGTTCAACAACAGATGTAAAATGCCGTTCTCATCACATTATATCATTGTTACATACTAACAACATGACTTATTAATATTTATGTTAACCTTGATAACCAGATGAGGCAGTATTTGTGAATTTTTTCCATTATAAAATTACTCCCTTGTATTCTTCCTTTACATGATACAATCTTTTAAAGAAAGTCACTATGCACAACTCACACAGTCTGTCTCTGCATTTATTTAGGTCTTATTTATTTCAGAGTGTAGAGTTATGGCCAAATCCTTAAGGGTAGATCATTTACATAAATTATTTGGAAATTTTCTACATGAGAGATTTGTTTATACTCCTCCAAATTTATTTATTCAACCATTTATGTGACTATGGACTCATGGATATTTATTTTATACTTTGGGTTATAATTCAATACTAATTTATTTAGTTGTTCAAATTGTTCCAACTTTGGCCATTTCAGGTGGCTCCTATGTCCTTTTGACATACTCTCATAATTTACTGTGTTTTTTTTCCTATGTTTGTTTAACATGTTCTTTATTACTGTCACTATGGGATCTCCCAGGTTTATCTTTATATTCTGTGCACTAGTCCTAGAATTAGTTATTTCTCTCAGGAACTCTGTTTCCTTTTTTTTGGAGAATAGTCTCAGAAACCAAGATCTAGGCACTAGATGTGTTCATTGCTACTGAGGTGTCATTGCTTCTAGGATCTTCAGCTGACAAAATAAGAAATTATGATTGCATATACTAATCCATGTATATACACAGATCTATAAATATTCCTATATGTAACCATCTGTAACTATATTAAGCTAAGCATGACTCATACTGAGGTCTCCAACTCTAATCTTTTATCACATGGATCATTCTGGCCTCCTTCCCTTCCTTTACTTCAACATTGAGAAATCTGGCTCCCATCATCAAACAACCATTTACTTAATGGTTTAATTCCAGTATACATGTAAAGTGGTTTTAGGATTACTACATGTACCAGCAAGGGGACCAAAATTATCAAATTGAGTACAATTTTTATTTAGAGTTCTTTTTTCTTTTAGTCTTACAGAATCCACTCATTTCCAATATTACTTAGCTAATTCTTCCAACCACCCCCCCATGGTGAGGTTGCTTCATACATTTGCAATATGGTTATTTTGTCACATTATGTGTTTTATCTTGGGATCATCCAATCTCCTAATCGACTTTCAAAATTTATATACATTAGGGTTGTCTGGGTGGCTCAGTCAGTTAAGTGTGTGCCTTCAGCTCAGGTAATATCCTGGGGTCCTGTGATCCAGCCCCAAGTTGGGCTGCCTGCTCAGCGAGGAGTCTGCTTGCCCCTACTTCCCTGTGCCCCTCCTCCCACTCATGCTTGTGTGTGTGCTCTCTCTCTCAAATAAATAAATAAAATATTTTAAAACAATTTATATACATGAGTTTACTCTTAGTTCTGTAAAGTTCAATGACTTTTGACAATTTAATCAACAGTTTAATTCTGTGTATTCACAATTACAATATCTCACAGAATAGTACATTGCCAATATAGGATCACCCTTGGTTAAAAAAAAAAAAATATATATATATATACACACACACACATCATTCTGGTGAGTGATTTTTTTGTTTGTTTGTTTTATAGATAAATGGGTAATCATATATTTTTGGTGGAAATATGAATCACTACAAACTTTCAGATTAAGTAAAGTAGCAACATGTACCTAAAATTTTTATTTTACTTATTTTTTCTTCCAAGTTTCTATTTAAATTTCCATTAACATTCAGTATAATATTACTTTCAGGTGTAGAATTTAGTGATTCATCACTTCCGTACAACACCCAATGCTCAACACATAAGCACACTCCTTAATTCCCATCACCTATTTAACCCATCCCCCCACCCACCTTCTCTCTGGTAACCATCAGTTTTTTTTAATTAACATATAATGTATTATTTTCCCCAGGGTTACAGGTCTGTGAATCAACAGGCTTACACATTTCACAGCAAGGTGAGTGATGTTTATAAAGGGGGAGGCTATGCATTTGTGTTGGCAGGACATATATGGAAAACCTCTTCACCTTTCCCAACAATTTTGTTATAAACCTAAAATTGCTTTAAAATAGTAAAGTATTTTTTAAAAGATAGAAATAAAGAAAACACCAGGCACTAATGGCTTCACTGGGAAATTCTATCAAATATTTAATGAAGAAATAATACCAATTATTTAAAAAAATGCCTATTAAAGAAGACAAGATACTCCCAACATGTTTTTTGAGGCCAACATTAACTGATCACCAAAACCCAAAAAAAAGGATTAAAAGAAAAAAAAAACTACAGAAAAATGTCACCTAGGAAGATAGAAAAATACCTGACAACATTTTGGTAAGTAGAACCCACCAATATATAAAAAGGATAATACATCATAAACAAATGGGGTTTATCCCAGGATTATAAGGTTTGCTCAATATTTAAAAATAAGTTTATGTAAATCACCATTTTTACATACTAAAGAAGAAAAACCATATGATCATATAAAAAGATTTGTAAAAACCATACGAAAAATCAAATATACATTACTGGAATAAATTCTAAGCAAACTTGAAGGAACCAGAAGAACTTCTTCATTCAGATAAACAGTGTCTATGAAAAACCTACAGTTAATATTGTATTTAAAGGCAAAATGCTGAATGTTTTATTTTATGTGTCAACTTGGCTAGTCTGTGTTTAGTCAAACACCAGTCTCTATGTTGCCATAAAGTTTTTTTTAAAGATTTTATTTATTTATTTATTTGAGAGAGAGAGAGAGAGGTAATGAGGGAGAGAGAGCATGAGAGGAGAGAGGTCAATGGGAGAAGCAGACTCCCTGCTGAGCAGGGAGCCTGATGTGGGACTCAATCCCGGGACTCCAGGATCATGACCTGAGCCGAAGGCACCTGCTCAACCAACTGAGCCACCCAGGCACCCCCATAAAGATATTTTTTAAGATATGATTAACATTTAAGTCAGTAGACTCTTAGAAGAGCAGACTACATCCCAAAATGTGGGTGGGCCTCATCCAATCAGCTGAAAGCCTCAAGATAAAAAAAGACTATGGTCCCACAAGGAAGAGGACTTCTGCCTCCCTACTGCCTTCAGACTCTAGCTGAAACTACTCATGCTACAATTTAGCCTGCTAACCTGCCTGAAGATTTTGGACCTGTGTGCCCCTACAATTACATGAGACAATTTCTTATAATAAATCTATTTTATAGATGTAGATACCTATATGTGTATATCCGTCTACCTATCTGAAGTCTCTCTCTCTCTCTCTCTCTTTCTCTCTCTCTCTCCACACACACACACACACACACACACACACACACACACATCCTATTGGTTCTATTTCTTTGGTGATACACTTATCTGTAGGATCAGGAAAAAAAAATGAATGTCTACTCTTACTAGTTCTATTCAGTTATACTAGAGTTCTGGCTGAGAAATCAGGCTAGAAAAAGAAATAAAAGGCAAATTGACTAGAAAGGAAGAAGTTAAATTATCTTTATTTTCAGATAAATGAACATTTCTATAGTAAGTCCTAACAAATATGCAAAACAAAGCTACTAAAAAAATCAGTTTAACAAGGCTGCAGAATGAATGGTCAACATACAAAAATCAGTTGCATTTCTAAGTACTAAGAATAAACAATCAGAAATTAAAAAAATAGACCATGAACAATGGCACAAAGTATTAAATACTTGGGGATGAATTTGACAAAATATATATAGGACTTATACACCAAAAACTACAAACAATGATGAAATAAATAAGACCTAAACAAATGCAGGGAGAAACCGTGCTCGTGAATTGACTCAGTGATGTTAGGATGTCAATTTTCCCCAAATCAACCTATAAATTTAACACAGTCCCAATCAGAACATAAAATTCAAGGATTTTTTTTAATTGGGCAGGTAATTCTGAAAATTTTATGGAAAATCAACGGACCTAGAATAGCCAAGCTAAATTTGAAAAGGAAGAAAAAAATTGAAGAACGTACATTACTTGATTATAATATTAATTATATCACTACAGTAAAATGAAGTATTGGCATAAAGACTGACATACAGATCAATGAAACAGAATAGAGAGTATAGGGGCATCTGGCTGGTTCATTCAGTGGAGCATGTGACTCTTGATCTCAGGGTCATGAGTGCAAGCCCCATGTTGGGTATAGAGCCTACTTAAAAAAAAAAAAAAAACTAAAGGGTATAAAAGTAGACCCACATACACCACGTCAGTTGCTTTTCAACAAAGATGTCAAGATAATTCAGTTGGGAAAGGTTAATAATTTCAAAAAATAGTTTTTGATGCTGGGACAGTTTTATTGCCCAGGATAAAAAAATACATGAACTGGCGGTGCCTGGGTGGCTCAGTGGGTTAAGCCTCTGCCTTCAGCTCAAGTCATGATCTCAGGGTCCTGGGATCGAGCCCCGCATCGGGCTCTCTGCTCAGCAGGGAGCCTGCTTCCCCCTCTCTCGGTCTGCCTCTCTGTCTACTTATGATCTCTTGTCTGTCAAATGGATGAATAAAATCTTAAAAAAAAATACATGAACCTAAATCCTTACTTCATATCATGTAATAAAACTAACTCAAAATGATTCATATATCTGTAAGTAAAAGTTAACACAATAAAATATCCAGTAGAAAACTACTGGAGAAAATTAGAGTCAATTTGCATTTGCCAAAGACCTTTTAAATACAACACAAAATACAAACTTTTATAAAAGAAAAAAATCAGTATATTAGGAATTTGTAACATAAAAATACTTTTTATCTTCAAAAGTCACTGTGATGAAAATTAAAAGGCAAGCCCCTAAATGGGAGAAAATATTTGTAAAAAAATTTACCAACAAGATACTTACATCTTATTATAAAAATAATGATTAGAATATGAAAAACCCAATTAAAATGGGCAAAACATCTGAATAGATACTTCAGAAATAAAATATACAGGTATTACATAAGCACATGAAAAGGTATTCAACATCATTTCTCATTAGGGACATGTAAACAAAAACACACTGAAAAAAGAACACATTTATTTTATTTTTTTTTTAAGATTTTATTTATTTATTTGACAGACAGAGATCACAAGTAGGCAGAGAGGCAGTCATAAAGAGAGAGAGGGGGAAGCAGCCTCCCCGCTGAGCAGAGAGCCCGATGCGGGGCTTGATCACAGGACCCTGAGATCATGACCTGAGCTGAAGGCAGAGGCTTTAACCCACTGAGCCACCCAGGCGCCCCAAAAGAACACATTTAGATACTCCTGCACTCCCACAAGAATGTGCAAAGTTAAAAAGAATGATCATATCAACCACTGGTGTTGGTAAAGATGCAGAGCAAATGACAATGTAAGATGGTACAGCCTCTTTGTAAAATAGTTTAGTGGTTTTCTAAAAAGTTAAAATACATAACTAGCATATGACCCATAATTTTTTTCTTATTATCTACCCACAAAAAATTAAAACATATGTTCACAGGCCATACAAAAATGTTAACAGCAGCTTTATCTTTAGTAGACAAAAATTGGGAAAAAATGTACTGTATATCAACAGGTCAATGGAGAAACATATTGTGATATTATCTATGCATTGTTATATTACTCATCAATGAACACTACATCAAAAACGAATGATGTACTGTATGGTGACTCACATAACATAATAAAAAATATTTAAAAATATAAAAAAATGTTTCATTAAAAAAAAAACAATGAACTATTGTTGTGCACAATGTGGATGGACCTCCGAATAATTCCACTGGATTATAGAAACTATACCAAAAAATAGTATGTAATACGTAATTCAATTTATATAAAATTCTAAAAAGTGTAAACTAATCAATGGTTACAGAAAGGAGGTTGATCAATGATTGCTGGGAAACCAGGCAGTGTCAGAGATGTGTAAGAGAGAGGATAAGAAAGGGACATGAAGAATTGCGGGATAATGAATATGTTCATTATCTTGATTGTGTTGATGGTTTGTGGATGTATACTTATGTCAAAATTCATCAAATCATGCACTTTAAATATGTTCCCTTAAATGTGTATCACTTTTGCCACAACTAAGATGTTAAACATAAAAGGAAAAAAAAACACCTCAAGGAAACAAATTCAGGAGTTGGTGTGTACAATGGGAGCCTGATTCCTTCAAGTATTTGATGTCATTAAAAAGGAGTTGCTCTTGGGCCACCTGGGTGGTGCAGTCAGTTTAGTGTCTGACTATTGATTTTGGCTCAGGTCATGATCTCAGGGTCATGAGATCAAGCCCCACATCTGACTCCACCCTCAGCGCACAGTCTGCTTAGACTCTCTCTACCTGTCCCTCTGGCCCTACCCCCTGTGCATGTGTGTGCACTCTCTCTCTCTCTCAAATAAAAATTCTGAAAAAGGGGGTTGCTCTTGTATTAAACAGGATTACAAAATATAGCAATGTAGGTAAAATATGCAGTCTTGAACAGAAGCCTGACGATAAAGAACTCTTTCCTGCAAAAAATTGATAAATTTTAAGACAAATTGATTATTAGATGATACTAAAAAAGTATTATTAATGTTTTAGGTGTTATAGTGTTAACTGACTCCATAATATAATTTTCTTAGTTTTAACAATTATATAGTGATAAAAACTAATTATGTACTCTATATGGTGACTAATATAATTAAAAAAACAAAAACAAAAAAGAATTGTACAGTGGCATAATAAGGTAACGAATAGCAAGATATCTGAATTTATTTTTAAGTAATTTAGTATTAAAATTAAAATATGTTAAGAAAAAAATATTGGGAACTAGGCTCCTGGGTAGTGTTTTATGCTGGATGCCTGATTTTCAAGAATAGATTACTAATGTTAAGTGGGATGATTATTCTACCATATACATAATAAAGATGTTAAAATGGGCTAATGGACAGAAGGTGAGCAATTTAAATGGAGTCTCTAGTAATGGTGATAGCATTATCATGCTCCATTGGTGCCCTAAGGCCTGGCCTTCTATGTGTCAAAACAAAAGGTAATATAGCCAACTTTTATCATCTTTTCTCTTAAAAATAATATATGAGGAAAAGAGGCTTCTATTAAAAACTTCTCTATTCTTTCTTTCTTTCATTCTGGCTGCTGTTTTACTCATCTTTTATAGTCTTTTTTTATAGTAATACATTATTAATATATAGTCTTTGTCATTCTTTTCATCTACATCCATTCTCTCACATTAATAGTTACATCAGAAAGATACCTTCTCCTCTTATCCCATTCTTGAGTCAAAAAGAATGAATGAATTTAGTCATTCATTTAGTCAACAAATATTTACTGAGCACCTACTACAATGATTCTTTGTACATTATAATTATCAGTGGAGTTTTTAAGAACCAGAAATTCCTGAGCCCACCATTGAAATTTTGACACAGTAAATCTGTTGCAGGACCTGGACAACTAGGTTAAAACAAAACAAACAAACAGAAAGCTTCCATAGGTATTTCTCATTCCTTGCTATAGTTGACCCCACTGGCCTGGTAAGAGCTACTCTTGTGCTAAGCACTGAAAATAACAACTCTGGATCAGATAAATATAGTTCCTGTCCCCACTGAGCTTGTATTCTTAGCCTCTTATTCATTATTCAGACTTACGATTTTTTTAAGTAGGCTCCACATCCAACATGGGGCTTGAATTCATGACCTTGAGATCAGGAGTTGCATGGAAAGGGCGCCTGGGTGGCTCAGTCAGTTAAGCATTGGACTCTCGGTTTGGGCTCAGGTCCTGATCTCAGGGTCATGAGATCAAGCCCCATGCTACGCTCGGCACTCAGTGGGGAGTCTATATCCCGCCTCTCCCCCCTACCCTCATTCATGCACGCACACTCTCTCTCTAAAAAATAATAATAATAATCTTACCAACAACAAAAAAAGAGTCACATGCTCTACCAGCTGAGCCAACCAGGAATTCTTGGGCTTATGATTTTAGATACCAATAAGTTGTATCTGCTTGGATATCACATTTTCACACACTCTCAATATGCCCAAAATAAATTTCATTTTTTCCTTAAAAACGGCTCTTCTTTTCCTTTCCAGCAATTTTCTTATCAAAAGAATCATCCAAAAAAAAAAAAAAAAAGAATTTGGCCAATATGGAAAATCCTCTTTTACTAAGGACCATGTTAATGTCTGATTGATAGAAAGCCCCTTCATTATTATGGTATCATTATTATTCTAGTTCCCCAAGCTAGATAACTTGGATGTATCTTCCCACTCTTCTCTGTCTTCTATTCCTTATGTACATCTTAACAAGACTTACCATATATCCTTTCAAAATTTCCTTTGCATTTACCTAATACTGTCCATTAGAACATCTGTTCATACCTTTCATCATTTAATATATTTATAACAAATGAAATCATTTCCTTGTATGTGTATGAGGTGAGAGTATAGTTTCAGAAATGCCTTCCCCCCCCTGCCCCTGCCAAAAAAAAAAAAGAAATGCTTTCCCCAAAGAGGTAAGATTTGCACCAATTCTTGAATGGTTAATAGGAACTAACTTGAAGGAAAGGTGTTCTGGGATGAAGTAATTCCATGAGTGAAGTCATGAAATTTTACAGAATGTGTAAGAAATGATGGTCAGTTCATCAATACTAAAACCAAATTTTAAGAAAGGATGTATTTTAAAAAGGCCTTTCTGTCATCCTAAAGCTATTGTATTTCATTCTTTATTCTTTGACAATGTCAAGGCATTGAAGTTTTTAATGCATAGCAGTGACTATAATATATAGATCACTATGACTACAGTGTGGAGATTGATCCAGAGGAGGATAAGACCACAATCAGCAAAAGTAATCAGGATATTCTTAGAGTAGTCTAGAATAGGAGAGGACAAACTGTGTCTGTGAAGGTCCAGAAATAAATATTTTAGGCATTTCAGGCCATACAGTTTCTCTTGTAGCTACTCGATTCTGCCCTTATAGTGGGAGAGCAGCCATAAATAATATGTAAATGAATGAGCTTGACTACATTCTAATAAAATTTTGTGGACACTGAAATTTGAATTTTATATAATTTTCATTTATCAAAAAATATTATTTTTCTTTTAATTTTTTCAGCCACCTGAAAATGTAGAAACTATTCTTAGCTTCCCAGACATAGAAAACCAGGTGGTGGGCCAGATTTAGGGCCATGGTTTGCTAACCATTGGTCTAAATGAAAGATATTATAGGACAACTAGGGAAGAGATAGAGAGTCAAGGACATATTTTAGAGGAATTAAGAGGCTGAAATCAGTAAGACTTGATGTTGACATTATGTGGGAAATAGAGAAAAGAGGAAATCACTTCTAGTTTCTGCCTTGAGCAACTAAATGCAGTGGAAACAGTAGGTTTACAGGGAATGGGCTAAGTTATATTAGGTGTTTTCTGATTGAGTTGTCATATCCTCACTGCCTTCTCTTCCTTAAAGTCCTTGCATTCTTTCTTCTGGCTAATCAGATAAACTTCATCTATTAAGGTCACACTCAAAACCCCATTTCCTTCAGAAAGCATTTTCTTAACACTATAGCTAACACTAATTTCTTAGAATAAAGAATAATATAATGGCAAGAATGCTGGATTTAGTATCAAAATATCTGGCTTCAAGTCTGGGATTTGACATTTATGGCTGTAAGCTACTAGGCAAGTTATTTAACCTTTCTGAACATCATTTTCATCATCTGTAAGTAGAAGTAGTAATAACTACCTGTGGATATTTTTTTTAAATGGCCATAAATTTTTTGACACTCTTCTCTTCGAGAAATAGAGCCTATCTCCCTCCCCTAAATCTAGGCAGGCTTGTGACTTAACAAAGAGTACAACCAAAGGAATACTGTGTGAGATACAAAGCTAAGTCAAAAAAGGCAATGCAGCTTCTACCTTCTGCCGCTTTACTTGAACTTCAGCCCTGAGCTGCCGTGTTAGAATTTTGACTACTCTGAGGCCACCATGTTGTGAAGAAGGACAAGCCACATATAGAAGCTACATGTAGTCTAACTGATAACCCCCCTCCCCCCCAAGACGAGACCCCAAACAACAGCCAACATCAAATTGTAAGTGATACAAGTGAGCCATCTTGGACATTCAACCAAATAGAGCCTTGATAAGACTAAAGTCTCGGACAACATGTGATAGCAACTGCATAAGAAACCCCATGAGGCATGAGGAATGCCCAGCCAAGCCCTGTCCAAATTCTGACCCACCGAATTCTTAAGCATTATAAAATGGTTGTTTAATGCAACTAAGATGTGAGATAGTTTATTACTCAGCAATAGTAACTGGATTACGACCTCTAAGGAGTGTTGTGAGAAATGATATAGCTATATAAAAGAGATTTGTTAACTTTTTAAATGTATTTCAGAAAATCAACCTTTATCATGAGTTCAACATGCTCTCTTATATTTACAATAATATGTAAGTCCAAAATAGCATTAAAGAATTTGAACCAATTAGAAACTGACATCATTCCCAGTTAAATAACCAATGATATTGCAAGAATTAACACAGCACTGATGCCTATGTATGTATGTATGTATTTATTTATTTATTTATACATGAGTATAGTTGACACACAATGACACACAATGTTACATTAGTTTCAGGTGTACAACTTAGTGATTTGACAAGTTTATACATTATACTATGTTCACTGCAAGTATAACATCTATTCCATTTTAGCACTATTACAATACTATCGACTATTTCCTTATGCTCTGCTTTTTATTCCTGTGCCCCATTCATTCCATATCTGGAGGCTTGTATCTCCCTTTCTTCTTCATGCATTCTGCCTACCTCTTCATCCTCCTCCCCTCTGGCAGCCATCAGTTTGTCTCTGTATTTATAGTTCTGATCTGCTTTTTGTTTGTTTATTCATGTTTTTAGATTCCATTTATGAGCAGGATTATATGGTAGTTTTCTTTCTCAGTTTGACTTATTTCACTTAGAATAATACCCTCAACAACCCATGTTGTTTCAAATGGCATGCTCTTATCCTTTTTATGGCTGTATAATAGTCCATTGTGTATATATACCACATTTTCCTTATCCATTCATCTATTGATGAACACTTAGGTTGCTTCCAGATCTTCACTATAGTAAATAATGCTGCAGTAAACATGGAGTCCATATATTTTTTTCAAGTAAGTGTTTTTGTTTTCCCTGGGTAAAAACCCAAAACTGGAATTATTGTATCATACCGTACTTCTCTATTTAGTTTTTTGAGGAAACTCCTCCCGGTTTTCCACAGTGGCTGTACTAAATTAAATTGCCACCAAGAGTGCATAAGTGTTCCTTTTCCTCCACATCCTTGCCAGCATTTGTTGTTTCTTGTCTTCTTGATTTTAGCCATTCTAACAGTCACAAGCTGATATCTCACTGTGGTTTTGATTTGCATTTCCCTGATGATAAGTGATATTGAGCATCTTTTCAAATGTCTTTTGGCCATCTGAATGTCTTCTTTGGAAAAATGTCATTTCTGGTTCCCTGCCCATTTTTTAATTGGATTTTTTGCTTTTTGGTGTTGAGTTGTATGAGTTCTTTATGTATTTTGGATACTAGCCCCTTATTGTATAAATAATTTGTAAATACCTTCTCCCATTCAGTAGGTTGTCTTTTAGTTTTGTGTATGTTTCCTTTGCTGTACAAAAGCTTTTTATCTTGGTGTAGTCCTAATAATTTATTTTTGCTTTTGTTTCCCTTGCCGTAAGAGACATATCTAAAAAAATTTCTTATAGCTAATGTCAGAGAAATTACTGCCTGTGCTCTCTTCTAGGATTTTTATGTTTTCAGGTCTCACACTTAGGTCTTTAATCCATTTTGAGTTAATTTTGTGTATAGTATTAGAAAGTAGTCCCGGTTCATTCTTTTATATGTAGCTGTCCAGTTTTCCCAGCACCATTTATTGAAAAGACTGTATTTTCCACATTACATATTCTTGCCTCCTTTGTTATGGATTAGTTGAATGTATATATGTGGCTTTATTTCTGGAGTCCCTATTCTGTTTCAATGGTCTATGTGTCTATTTTTGGGTCCATACCATATAGTTTTGACTACTACAGCTTTGTAGTTCACCTTGAAATATGGTCTTATGATACCTCCAGCCTGTTCTTCTTTCTCAGGATTGCTTTGGCTATTTGGGATCTTCTAAGGTTCCATACAAATTTTAGTATTATTTTTCTAGTTCTGTGAAAAATGCTGTTAGTATTTTCATAGGAATTACATTGAATCAGTAGATTGCTTTGGGTAATATGGACCTTTTGACAATATTAGTTCTTCCAATCCATGAGCATGAAATATTTTCCCATTTGGTTGTGTCACCTTAAATTTCTTTCATCTTTCATTTCAGTGTTTTATACTTTTCAGAGTACAGGGCTTTCACCTCTTTGGTTAAGTTTATTTCTAGGTATTTTATTCTTTTCTGTGCAATTGTAAATGGTGTTGTTTTTAAAATCTCCCTGCCAGCAATTCTGTTGGTAATGTATAATAACACTACAGAATTCTGAGTATTAATTTTGTATCCTGCCACTTAACTGAATTTGTTTATTACTTCTAGTGTTTTTGGTGGAATCTTTAGGATTTTCTATGGATAGTATCATGCAGTCTGTAAATAGTAACAGTTCAACTGCATCTTTATCAATATGGATGCCTCTTATTTCCTTTTCTTGTCTGACTACTGTGACTAGGACTTCTAGTACTATGTTGAATAAAAGTGGTGTGAGTTAACATCTTTGTGTTGTTCCTGACATTAGAGGTAAAGCTCTCATTTTTCATTATTGAGGATGATATTAACTGTGGGTTTTTCATATATGGCCTTTATTATGTTGAGGTATGTTCCCTCTACCCCCATTTTATTAAGCATTTTTATCATGAATGAATGATGAATTTTGTCAAATACTTTTCCTGCATCTATTGACATGATCATATGAGTTTTTTCTTCCAAGTTTTTATTTAAATTATAGTTAGTTAACATACAGTGTAATATTAGTTTCAGGTGTAGAATTTAGCTTTCATCATTTACATAAAACACTGAATGCTGGGACGCCTGGGTGGCTCAGTTGGTTAAGCTACTGCCTTCGGCTCAGGTCATGATCCCAGGGTCCTGGGATCGAGTCCTACATCGGGCTCCTTGTTCAGTGGGGAGCCTGCTTCTCTCTCTGCCTCTGCCTGCCTCTCTGCCTGCTTGTGTTCTCCCTCCCTCTCTCTCTCTCTCTGACAAATAAATAAATAAAATCTTAAAAAAAAAAAACAAACACAAAAAAAAACACTGAGTGCTCATCCCAAGTGCCCTCTTTTATATCCATCACCCATTTAACCTCCCCTCCAGCAACCCTCAGTTTGTTCTCTATAATTAAGAGTCTATTTTATGGTTTGCCTCTCTCTTTTCCACTCCCATGTACATCTGCTTTGTTTCTTAAATTCCACATATGAGTGAAATCATACGGTATTTGTCTTTCTCTGACTAACTTATTTTGCTTAGCATAATACTCTGTAGCTCCATCCACCTACTGCAAAGAGCAAGATTTAATCCTTTTTGATGACTGAGTGATATTCCATCTCACACACACACACACACACACACACACACATCTTTATCCATTCATTCATTGATGGATTTGTGCTCTTTCCATGATTTGGCTATTATTGATAATATTGCTGTAGTTTGAAGAGAGTAATATTAACCCTTCTTAAAATGTCTGGTAGAATTCACCTGTGAGTCTACCTGGTCCTGGACTCATTTTTTCATAGTGTTTTGATTACCAGTTCAATTTTGTTACTTGTGATTGGTCTATTCTGATTTTCCATTTCTTCCTGGTTCAGTTTTGGAAGATTGCATGTTTTTAAGAGTTTACTCATTTCTTCTAGATTGTCCAGTTTTCTGGCATATAATTTTTCATAGTAATTTCTTGTAGTCCTTTGTATTGTATTCTGTGGTATTGGTTATTACTTCTCTTTCATTTATGATTACACTTATTTTGGTCCCTAGTGTTTTTTCCCTGTTGAGTCGGGCTAATTGTTTGCAATTTTGTTTATCCTTTCAAAGAACCAGCTCTTGGTTTAATTGTTTGTTTGTTTGTTAGTCTCTATGTTGTTTATTTCTTGTCCAATCTTATTCTTTCTTTTCTTCTACTCACCTTGGTTTTCATTTGTTCTTCTTTTTCTATTTCCTTTAGGTGTAAAGATAGATTTTTTTGAGTTTTTTTCTTGATTCTTGAGGTCAGCCTGTATTGCTATGCATTTCTCTCTTAGAACTGCTTCTGCTGTGTTCTAGAAATTTTGGACTATTGTATTTTTGTTTTCATTTGTCTCCATGTAATTTTTAATTTTTTCTTCAATTGTTTCATTGACCCATTAGTTGTTAGTATCATGTTTAGTATCCGCATGTTTGTGTTTTTCTCATTTTCTTCTTGTGATTTATTTCCAGTTTCATATTGTGTTTGGAAAAGATGCATGGTATGATTTCAATCTTCTCAAATTTATTAAGGATTGTTTTATGGACTAATATATGATCTGTTCTGGAGAATGTTTCCATAGGCACTTAAAAAGAATGTCTATTCTGTTGTTTTGGGATGGAATGTTCTCTATATACCTGTTATATCCATCTAGTCCAATGTGCTATCCAAAGACACTGTCTCCTTACTGATTTTTCTGCCTGGAAAATCTATCTATTGATGTAAGTGGAGTGGTAAAGTCCCCTACTAATATTGCATTACCATCAATTTCTCTCTTTATGTCCATTAATATTGGCTTTACGTATTTAGGTGCTCTGGTTTTGGGTGCGTGGATATTTACAATTGTGATAGCCTCTTGTTGGATTAATCTCTTTATCATTATATAATGCCCTTCTTTGTCCCTTGTTGCAGTCTTTGTTTTAAAGTCTATTTTGTGGGATGTAAGCATTGTTACTCCAGCTTTTTTTTTCCCACTTCAATTTGCATGGTTTTCCATTCCTTCACTTTCAGTCTATATGCGTATTTAGGTCTGAGGTGTCTCTTGTAGGCAGCATATTAAAAAATTAGCATATTTTTAAATCCATTCTGCCACTCTATGCCTTTTGATTGGAGCATTTAGGGCATTTACTCTTAAAGCAATTATTGATAGGTACGTACTTATGCCATTCTTAAATTTTGTTTTCTGGTTGTTTTGTAGTTCCTTTCTTCTCTTGCTCCCTTTTTGTGATCAATGAATATCTGTAGCATTTTGTTTGGCTTTCTTTCTCTTTATTTTTTGTGTATCTGGCATAGATTTGGGGTTTGTGGTTATCATGAGGGTCATATATAACATACTAAGTAAATAGTAGTCCATATTAATTTGATGGTCATCTAAGTTCAAACATTCAAAAAAATTCTTTTTCCTTTTCCCCTTCTTCTTTCCTTTTAACTCCCTTCTCCACATTTTATGTACATATTATCATATTTTACATCTTTTTATTCATATTTTTATGTTTAAATATGACCATTTCTTTTTCACTTAAAGAAGTCCCTTTAAAATTTCTTATAAGGTTGATTTAGTAGTGATAAACTCTTTTATCTTTTGTTTTTCTGACAAACTTTTTATCTCTCCTTCAAATCTGAATGATAATCTTCCCTGGTAGAATATTCTTGGTTATAGGGTTTGTTTTTTTTTCCCCTTGCAGCACTTTGAATATATCATGCCACATCCAAGGCTAGCAAAATTTCTGCTGAAAAATCAGTTTTATGAAAGAAGATGGGATTGGGAGGGAGACAAACCATAAAAGACTCAATCTCAAAAAACAGACTGAGGGTTGCTGGGGGGAGGGGCGACGGGAGAGGGTGGTGGGGATATGGACATTGGGGAGGGTATGTGCTATGATGAGTGCTGTGAAATGTGTAAACCTGGCGATTCACAGACCTGTACCCCTGGGGATAAAAATATGTTATATATTTATTAAAATAAATAAATAAATTTTTAAAAATAAAATAAAAAATTTTAAAAAATCAGTTTTAGCTTTATCGGTTTTCCCTTATAGGTAACTTTTGTTTTCTCTTGGTTCTTTTAAGATTCTTTCTTTATATTTAACCTTTGACATTTTAATTATTATATGCTTTGGTGTAGACCTCCTTGGGTTCATTTTGTTTGGAACTCTGTGTGTCTTGGACATGGCTGTCTATTTTCTCCCTTAGGTTAGTTTTCAGTTACTATTTCTTCAAATTTTTCTACACCTCTCTCTCTCTCTCTTTTTCTTTCTCTGGGACCCCTATAATGCAAATGTTTGTTTGTTTGATATTGTCCAAGATATGCCTTAATCATTTCCCATTTTTTAAAGTTTATTTAAGCAATCTTGACACCCAATGTGGAGCTTGAACTCATGACCAAAGTCAAGAACTGCATGCTCTAATGACTGAGCCAGTCAGGTGCCCCTATCCTCATTTTAAAAAATTGTTTTCTGTTTTTGCTGTTCAGCTTGTGTGCTTTCCACTACCCTGTCTTCCAGATATGTCCTTCTGCATCCTCTAATTCACTGTTGATTCCCCCTAGTGTTTTTTTTATTTTTAATTTCTTTTAGTATTTGTATTCTTCAGCTCTAATTGGTTCTTTATAATACTTTTCATCTCTCTGTTGAAGGTCTCACTGAGTTCTTCCATTCTCTTCTCTAGGCTGGTGAGTATGTTTACTTTCATTACTTTAAATTTTTTATCAGGCATATTGCTTGTCTCTGTTTCATTTAATTCTTTTACTGAGTTTTTTTTCTTATTCTTTCCTTTTGAGCATATTTCTCTGTCTCCCCAGTTTGGCTGACTTTTTGTGTATGCAACTATGGATTAGGCAAAATGGTTATTTTTCCTAAAGTTGAAGGAGAGGTCTTGTGTATGGTGCCACCTAGGCAGACTGTTTGTGCTTGGTAACCTTTACTGGCTAGCTGGAGCTGTGCCTGTGTATGCTACTACTTTAAACCATGGTGTGTCTGCTTTCTCTTATTCTCTTAAGATTCTCTCTGTCTTTAATGTTTAGTAGCTGTTCAGTCAGCCCTCAGTTCTTCATTTGGAAGAACTGTCCTATTAATAGTTGTAATTTGATGTGTTCTGTGAAGGAGATGAGTTCACAGTATTCTTTTGTTGCTACTTTGAACTGGAACTCAAGGTTTATTAACTTTTAACTATTGTGAGTATTTCAGTCATTCTTTAATATCTACTGCATTTATTGTTAATAACATAGGTCACATATCAGTTGGTCATGATGTTTCCTACATATTGGTTTTGTTTTCCCAATTATACTGTGAACACATAACAGCAAAGTATAGGTTTTACAATACCTTTGTGTCACTGAGAGGCATTAGAATAGAGCTGGGTACAGATCAACAAAACCTTTTGGAAAGATTGTTGTCTTAAATGTGATGCTAAAAGAATTCAGTCAAACTTGTTTGATATATTTCCAAAGTATCTATTTTAGTTTAAATAATTTTACTACCCAAAATCTCATCACAGGTATTTACTCATATATGATTATTTGTGGTTAAGACTGGCTCAATTATTCTACTTACTAAGTCATACTTTAATTGATAAAAAAAAAGTTTAACCAGATGGCCCACCTCAATCATTTGCCTTTTTAAAGGAAAAGTTATACCTCAGCATATAAACTATCTGAACAAGTAATTCTTTTTGCAATTTTTCTTTTTAAGTATTCTAATTAAATTTCCAAAGTAGTGTAATATAAAATAATCAGTGAAAGCTGGAAAAAAGGTCATTAAGATTTTTAATTCCTTTCTTAACTTTTATTTTTAAAAATTTTCCCCCTATGGACTCTCTATTTTTACTCTCAATTTTTCCTTATCCTCTCCTTGGGAGTTTAAATTCCTACAGAGATTTACTCAAATTTTATTTCTATATGAGCCAGATGAAAAGCTGCAAATAAGTGCAAACCACTGCAAAATATTGAGTTGGAGAAAACATTAGTTCCATTGGAAGCTTGACTGCATCCACACTAGACTTGTGATTTAATTTCAACTAGGTCTTTCCTGATGCTCAGCAATCCCACATCCTTTTTCCTATCTCATGTTGACTTTGTATCACATTCTCCACAGCTATTGTTCTAAACCTCTCCACTCTCTTGCAAGTATACTAGAAGGAACTGACACTGCTGTTTACCTAGATGGAAGCTATCCAGAGCAAGCTCCTTCATTTTCTTACTTTAATTCACAATCTCCCTAAATGTTCACTCATTTTTTTAAAATTTTATTTTTTTCAGTGTTCCAAAATTCATTGTTAATGTACCACACCCAAGCATGCCCTCCAAGGCAATACATGCCCTCCATAAAACCCACCACCAGACTCATCCATCCCCCTTTTATTTCTTTTTGTTGTCTGATTGCTGTTGCTAAGACTTCTAGTACTATGTTGTACAACAGTGGCGAGAGTGGGCATCCTTGTTGTACTCCTGATCATAAGTAAGAGGCTCTCAGCTTTTCCCCATTGAGAATGATATTCACTGTGGGTTTTTCATAAATGGATTTTATGAAGTTGAGGAATGTTCCCTCTATCTCTATACTCTGAAGAGTTTTAATTGGGAAAGGATGCTGTATTTTGTCAAGTGCTTTTTCTGCATCAATTGAGAGGACCGAGTGGTTCTTGTCTCTTATTTATGTGTTCTATCACATTGGTTGATTTGCAAATGTTGAACCACCCTAGCATCCCAGGGATAAATCCCACCTGGTCATGGTGAATAATGTTTTTAATGTACTGTTGGATCTTATCAGGTAGGATCTTGTTGAGAATTTTGGCATCCATATTCATCGGGGATATTGATATGAAATTCTCCATTTGGTGGGGTCTTTGCCTGGTTTGGCATCGAAGTAATTCTGGCCTCATAGAATGAGTCTGGAAGTTTTCCTTCTGTTGCTATTTTTTGAAACAGCTTCAGGAGAATAGGTATTATTTCTTCTTTGAAAGTTCGGTAGAATTCTCCAGGGAATCCATCAGGTCCTGGGCTCTTGTTTTTTGGGTGGTTTCTGATCACTCTTCAATCTAGTAACTATTGTTACTAGATATTGGTCTATTCAGGTTGTCCATTTCTTCCTGATTCAGTTTTGGAAGTTTATAGGTTTCCAGGAATGCATCCATTTCATCTAGGTTGCTTAACTTATTGGCATATAACTGTTGATAATAATTTTTGATGATTGTTTCTATTTACTTTGTGTTAGTCGTGATCTCTCCCCTTTCATTCATAATTTTATTAATCTGGGTCCTCTCTCTTTTCTTTTGGATTAGTTTGGCAAGTGGTTTATCGATCTTATTGATTTTTTTTAAAAAAACCAGCTTCTAGTTTCATTGATGTGTTCTACTCTGTCTCTAGTTTCTATCTCATTGATCTCTGCTCTAATCTTGATTATTTTCCTTGTTGTGTGTGGGGTTGGCTTAATTTGTTGTTGATTCTCCAGTTTTTTAAGGTGTAAAGACAGCTGGTATATTCTGGATTTTTCCATTTTTTTGAGGGAGGCTTGGATGGCTATGTATTTTTCCTCTTAGGACCACCTTTGCTGTATCCCATAGGTTTTGGACTGAATGTCTTCATTCTCATTGATTTTTATGAATTGTTTAAGTTCTTCTTTGATTTCCCAGTTGATCCAAACATTCTTAAGCAGGCTGGTCTTTAGTTTCCAAGTGTTTGAATTCCTTCCAAACTTTTTCTTGTGGTTGAGTTCCAGTTTCAAAGCATTGTGGTCTGAGCATATGCAGGGAATAATCTCAATCTTTTGGTATTGGTTGAGCCCTGATTTGTGACCCAGTATGTGGTCTATTCTGGACAAAGTTCCATGTGCACTTGAGAAGAGTGAGTATTCTGTTGTTTTAGGGTGGAATGATATCTATGAGGTCCATCTGGTCCAATGTGTCATTCAATGCTCTTGTTTCTTTATTGATTTTCTGCTTGGATGATCTGTCTATTACTGAGAGTGGCATGTTAAGATCCCACATTATTAATGTATTCATATCAATATGACTCTTTATCTTGATTAACAGTTGTCTTATGTAGCTGGCTGCTCCCGTATTGGGGGCATAAATATTTACAATTGTTAGATCTCCTTGGTGGATAGACCCTTTAAGAATGATGTAGTGTCCTTCTTTATTTCTGACTACAGTCTTTAGTGTAAAATCTAATTTATCTGATATGAGAAACGCTACCCCCAGCTTTCTTTTGAGGCCCATTGGCATGAAAGATGCTTCTCTATCCCTTCAATATCAGGGGAAAACAATATATTAAGCTCCCAGTATTGCCCAACAACTTTTATTTTTAATTTGTTCTCATTATTCTTTTCCTTTTTAATTTTTTTAATCTGCTTACCATTACAACTAGAGGCTTAATACAACATATTCCATAATAACCTTTTAACTTGAACTTTTTTCATACATATACCTATGTTTTTCTTTAGCTTTTCTATTTTTTTAATATACATATAGATATAAGCTTCAAGGTAATCCTCCTTCCCTAATCAATACTACCCCTATATATAAACCAGTTTTAATCTCCCTTTAGCTCTGGAAAGTTGAGTCCTTTAACAAAGATATCAACATACACCCAGGAAGAATCAAAATAACTTAACTTTCCTCACCCACATCAAGGATGTATAAACACTCTCCCATCTTTTTCTTCTGTCGGTGTTTCTGTGTATTTGTTTTTGTTCTGGTATTATATAAAGCTTATCCTTGGGGTTCATTTTGGCTGCGTTCTTTTTTTTTTTCTCTTGTCATTTACTTTTGTCGGTATTTCTGTTTGTCCATTTTTGTTTGTATACCTTATAAATCTTACCTTTGGGGCCCATTCTGGCTGGTCTTTTCTTTTTTTTTTCTCTCTCTTTCCTTCTTTCTCTCTCTCTTTTTTTTCTTTTTTCTTTCTTTTTGGTGGTGACTTCCGATTGCTCAGAAGCGTTCCAGGGTGCACCTTGCCTGGATCGTGGTTGATATACTCAGCTACACATCCCCTCAACCAACTCTCACCAAAATGACTAGGAGGAGGAACACCCAACAGAGGAAAAATTCAGAGACTGTGCCCTCTCCATCAGAACTATTGGATATGGACATAAACAGTATGTCCGAAAGGGAATTCAGGGTAACAATTATCGAGGTAATGGCTAGATTGGAGAAAGCCATTAGTGACAACATGGAATTTCTAAGGACAGAAGTGAAAGCCTCCCAGGAAGAAGTTAAAAATGCTATCAATGAGATCCAATCTAATCTAAATACTCTAATAGCTAGGGTAACCAAGGCAGAAGATAGAATTAATGATGTATAGGACAAATTGATAGAGAAAAAGGATTAGGAGGAGGCCTGGAACAAACAGCTTAGAAGCCATGAAAGCAGAATTAGGGAAATAAATGATGCCATGAAATGTTCCAATGTCAGAATTATTAGGATCCCTGAGGGGGAGGAGAAAGAAAGAAGACTAGAAGATATCACTGAATAAATGCTCCATGAAAATTTTCTCAATCTGGGGAATGAAACCAGCGTTCATGTCCTAGAGGTAGAAAGAATACCCCCCAAGATCAACAAATCTAGAAAGACCTTGAGGCTCTTGATTGTGAGACTGATGAATCATAATTTTAGACAAGAGCTTTTGAGAGCAGCTAGGGGGAAGAGATTTCATATGTACAGAATAATGTCAGACCTGTCCACAGAAACCTGGCAAGCCAGAAAGGGCTGGCAAGACATATTCAGGGCACTAAATGAGAAGAACATGCAGCCAAGAATACTTTATCCAGCAAGGCTGGCATTCAAAATGGATGGAGTGATAAAGAGCTTCCAAGACCAGCAAGGCTTAAAGAGTATCTTAAAAATGTATCTTTCAATAATCACTCTCAACATGAATGGCCTAAACACTCCCATAAAAAGGCACAGGGTTGGAGATTGGATAGAACAACAGGACCCGTCCATATGTTGTCTACAAGAGACGCTTTTGGAACCCAAGGGCACATCCAAACTGTTAACTCATTTTTATTATTTCTCTTTATCTCTCAAAGGAAGAGCAGCTTCTCTTCCATGCTGAGACTAATGTCCCCATTGGTAACAGGTAATATCTTTATTCCTGCCTCTTCTAGAAACTTACCTTATCAGTTATGCCTCTTTATTCTGGCATTTTCAGTTTCTGGACATTTGCTGCTTTTCTTTCTCCTAAAAGCATGCTAAGATTTACTGATCCTTGAATAGACTTTACCTTAAAATTCCTAACACTCAGAGTTAATATTTTGTTTTCCCATTAAACAGAAGTTCGGAAGACATCTACCAGAACAAATAGAACTGTTCCTATACTTTTAAGCCAACCTAACCCATTCAGGCCCTGGGTGTACCAAGTAATAGAAGATTTAAGTAATAGTGAAGGTAATCCCATAATTCTCATATTTGCCCTTTTCCACTCTACCTCTGACTGGCTTTTACCTATGTTTCTGTCTCCCATTTTAAGTCTTATGTCTGTCCTGTGGACTGAATGATTTTTATTTCATCTCTGGCTATCTCTAAGAAACCTTTCTGACTCTTCTCTTTCTTTCTTCAGTAGGATTCTGCAACACAACTCCAGATACCAGTTTCTTTGGTGACCTGCTTTTGAAGAAACTGTTCTGACATAAAGCCAATAAAAGAACATTTCCTAACCACCTGGCCTAAGAGAGAAAATGTTTCTGGAGCATGACCTATGGTTTTCTGACCTATGCAATACTACTCTTACTACTAGCTACCATTTAATGAATGCTAATAGCCAGTCACCATCCTAAACCTACTATGAGTATTGCCTCATTTAATCCCCACAACAATGCTCTGAAGTAGGTACATACTTGTCTCAATTTTATATAGGAGGAAACTGAGTCACAGAATTATTAATGTCCTTGTTCAAGATACTGACAGCTCATTGAGAGAAAAGGGAGTCTAAACTGACAGCCTTTCTCTAGAAACTAGGCTATTCAGGCAAACTTTTCTAAGAAGTTTGTACACAGTTTAAAGAAGAGCTCTTAACTACTTCAATCATCATTTAATATGATTCTTCCAATACTGTAGAATACCTCTTGGGATCCTCATGTTGAAAGAAGAAAATGACTAATAATCAAGTCAAGATCTAACTGGCTTGCCTCTTCTACTGATTGAATTTCATAATCGATAGTCTCAAGTGATTCCAACATATCTAAGCATACCAACTACAAATGAAGTCACAAGCACCACGATAATAACTATATGGTGTAAGAATTTTAAGTGTCAAGAACAACGATTTAAGGGTAATCACTAAATTTTAAACTTGACAAACTTCACCCATAAATTAGATTCATTTAAATGGTTATGCAAATAACTGATGTCTTCCTTAAGAACTTTTTACTTAATGTGCAAATTAGCCCCTGATAAAATTGGACACACATCTACTGATTGAAAGAGCACTTCTGCAAAGGCAATATGGTGAATAGCTAAAAGAATGAGCCCAAGAGACTCTAGAAAGATTTTCTCTACTGTATTATGTTCATAAAATGTAATTCACAGCTAAAGGAAGGCCCATTTAGTAGCTTCCCAAAGAAAGATAAGTTAAGAATTTCCGGACTCAGTCAAATCAATCCCTTAAATTTATATGGCACTTTACATTGTATAAAGCATTTTTCTTTCCATTTTTACAATTGAGGCTCTCAATTCCACTAGGGCAGACAAGCTCTCCAGGAAATTTTGTTCCTGTTTTAAAAATTTATTTCCTCTTTTGTCTTGGCCTTCAGAAAACTAGAGATAAACTGAATGATCAATGATAAAAATAAGTGTAACTTTGTATCTCTTCTATATTATTCTGACCTTTCTTCCTTACTGTCTATTTAAAAAAATATTTAGTTGCTTTAAATATCTTGATTATAAGCTTCCACATGTTCTTTGTGAAGTGTGTGGGGTATTAATTTCAAAGAAATAAAAATTGATAAACCCTCTTCCTAGCAAAATGGTAGGCCAAAGGACTCATCACCAAGAACATTATAGCCAAGCTAATCCCAAAGTGCTTCCATGAAAGAAGCCCTTCTATTTCGCAGCATCATAGAAGATACCCATAACAACATAATATGATGTACAAAGAAAATATGCACTTAACATTTATTAAGATAAATTAATAATTCACATATGGTTCTGCCACTGGTTTTCTTAACTATCAATATATCATGAACATATTTCCATGTAAGCATACAGAGATCTCATTAGTGATTAAATGGATTCATAGTATTTAATTTTGTGGATGATTATTTAAATTTCTAACTTGCCCATCATTAACAGGCCTTTACAAGAAAGGTGGAACATACTGTTATAATATTGTTTGTATTTGGAAAAAAAAATCTGTATTTCCTATTCCTACCTTTATTCATTTTCCTATTTGGCTGTTTTCAAGGGTTTTAAAATGTTATTTATTTATTTATTTATTTATTAATTATTTATTTATTTGAGAGAGAGAGCCCAAGCAGGAGGAACAGCAGGGAGAGGGAGAAGCAGACTCCCCGCTGAGCAATGATCCTGATGTGGGGCTTGATCCCAGTACCCTGGGATCATGACCTGAGCTGAAGGCAGATGCTTAATGACTGAGCCACCCAGGTGCCCACTTTCAGGATTTTAGATTAACTTTGAGGGCATTATGCTATGTGAGATAAGTAAGATACAGAAAGACAAATACTATATGATCTTATTCATATGTGGAGTCTAAACAAGCCAAACTCATAGAAACAGTGAGGAGACTGGTGATTGCCAGTGGCTGGAGGAGGGGAGAAATGAGATGTTTGACAAAGGGTACAAAATTCCAGTTTTAAGATTAATACCTTCTGGGAATCTAATGTACAGCATGGTGATTATTGACCATTGAACAACACAGGTTGAACTATGTGGGTTCATTTATATGTGGATTTTTAAAAGTAAATATGGTACAGTACTGTAAATGTATTTTCTCTTCCTTATTATTTTTCTTTTTTTAAGATTTATTTTCATTTGAGAGAGAGTGAGAGAGAGCATGCAAATGTGGGGAGGGGCAGACTCCTATTGAGCTCGGAGCTTGATGCAGGACTCAATCTCAGGACTCTGGGATCATGATCTGAGCTGAAATCAAGAGTCAGCCACTTAACCAACTGAACCACCCAGGTATTCCTCCTTATAATTTTCTGAATAACATTTTATTTTCTCTAGCTTACTTTATTTTAATAACACGGTATATAATACATTTAACATACAAAAACGTGTTAATCAACTATGTTATCAGTAAGGCTTCTGGTCAATAGTAGGCTGTTCGTAGTTAAGTTTTGGGGAAGTCAAAAGTTAAATTCTGACTTCTGACTGTTTAGGGCATTGGCCCCCTAGCCCCTGTTTTGTTCAAGAGTCACTCATCGTTAATAATACTGTATTGTATACTTGCAAGTTGCTAAGAGAGTTGATTTTAAATGTCACCACCACCACCGCCACAACAACAAAGCAAGAGTTGTAATTATATGAGGGGATGCATGTGTTGAGTAACCTTATTGTGGTAATTATTTTATAAAATATATGTATATTTTAATTATATATATGTGTTAAACTTTAAAATGTCATATATATATATTTCAATAAAGCTGGAAAAATTAAGAACCACTGATTTTTAATACAACTGTAGACTCAGTGACAGGTAGTGTCAGGAATCTTAAATATAATTTTCCTATATAAGCCCTTTAAAAATCTAATTTCTCAAAATCAATTGAACAACAATTTGCTAGTTCCTGTTTTAACAGCATAGGAAAACTAGAAATCCTTGTAGAGTCAGAAGAAATAACAACCTATCAAAAAGTAAATTACAACTTTATATTAATAGAACTCATCAAGTAATTACAATCATTTAAATACAACAGGATTATAAAAATGGTCTTCAATGTCATTAAACAAACTAAAGGTTCTTTCTCTTTGTGTGAGAAAGAAAATAGGAATGCTGTGGTAAACTGAACTACCTTGAGAGTAGGACCTCAATTTAGTACTCTCAAACACAGAACTATATTCCTTTAGGTAACCATGTACTTTTTATCCAAACAGGAATATCTTTTTTTAGGAACATTTTTCATAGTGAAAAAATAATCATTTGATCCTAGCCAAAAGGCTGAGAAGCAGTGCACTAAAAATACCAAAAGTCATAAACTGGAATGTATGGTCATCCTAATATTATTCAATATATTAGAAAAATTAAACTTGAGTTTTTGGTATGGTTTTTAAAAAATCCTAGTAGAAAAGTCAAGTAAATTATTAGAAATAAGTGGAGTTCTGAAGAAAGATCAGACTAAAGGTGTAATTTCAGTAGTCATTTCTATGGTATAGAAAAAATGGGAGCTTTTAGATAATATGTAAAACCTTATGGTTGAAGCCATCAGAGGAATGAGGGCAAATGGAGACAGGAAGAAGACCAATGACTGAGTGTAGAGGCTCTCCAGTGGTTATTAGTAAGATAAATGATGAGATATCAGTAAAGGGGAAGTGAACAATGAGTAGGAAGATGTACCCCTGAAGCCAAGTGAACAAAGTGATTCATGGAGGAAAGTGTAATTATGTCACATAAAATGAAAACTGAGAATTAACCATTTAATTTAGCAATGTGGTACCCACTAGTGACCTTGACAGGGACTGTTTCAATGGAGTGACAATAACAAATGCCTGAATAGAGGAAGATTGAGGAAGAATGGGAGGAGTAGAAGTAGACAGGAAGTGTAGAAAACTCTTTCAAAGAGATTTAAAGTGGAGAAGAATGGGGCGCCTGGCTGGCCCAGTTAGTAGAGCATGCAACACTTGACCTTGGGGTTATAAATCTGAGTTCCGTGTTGGGTGTAGAGATTCCTTAAAAATAAAATCTTAACGATGTTCCTAGGAAGATGTTGCTGCGGCTGAGGTCGAAGAGGTTGCTGCCTGTGTTCTTCTCCCTCAAGGATTTTGATGGATTCCTTTCTCACATTGAGGTCCTTCATCCATTTTGAGTCTATTTTCGTGCTATCATATGATCTCCCTGATATGAGGAAGTGGAGATGCAACATGGGGGGTTAAGGGGGTAGGAGAAGAATAAATGAAACAAGACGGGATTGGGAGGGAGACAAACCATAAGTGACTCTTAATCTCACAAAACGAACTGAGGGTTGCTGGGGGGAGGGGGGTTGGAGAAGGAGGGTGGGGTTATGGACATTGGGGAGGGTATGTGCTATGGTGCGTGCTGTGAAGTGTGTAAACCTGGCGATTCACAGACCTGTACCCCTGGGGATAAAAATATATTATATGTTTATAAAAAATAAGAAAAAAATAAAATCTTAAAAAAGAAATAAATAAAATGGAGGAGAGAAATGAAGCAATAGCTTAAGGGTCATGTGGGGGTTAAGAGAAGGTGTGTGTGTGTGTGTGTGTGTGTGTGTGTGTGTGTGTGTTGAACAATGGGAGAAATAAGAACATGTTGAGTAAACCAGAATTCTCCACTAGAAAATGAAAATGGATGAAAGTGAGAAAGGAGAGAAGCCCTGGAGATGTGTATTTGAGTTGTAAAAGTGTTGAGATGAGTACTTGAGTTGGTATATAGTAATGGTGCTGCTGCCCCCCAAACAGGAATATGAAAAGCAGGCCAGAATGTAGAGCACATGGGTATATATGCTAGTAGGTGAGTAGATGTGGGAGGTACATGAGGAAACTCACTTTGGATCCCTTCTGTTTTCTCAGTGAAGGAGGCAGCAGTGTTGTTAGATGAGAGTGGGGCTGGGAAAAGAGACTGGAAACTTGAACTAAGAGTGAGTGAGTGGACTGTGGCACATTAAAGACCTGCATGAATTTGGTGTCATGGATTTGGAGTAATAGCTTGGGCCATGGTCAGCTCAGGAACAAGACATTTATTAACAATTTATTAATTCCACATGAAGAAAAACTTATATGGTGGGACACAGGACGTTCAGATTCTTAGAGCATATTCTTCTTAAAATATTGCCTAATATACTGAAGTGTCTAATTCAATTATTTTAAAATACGTCTGCTTGAAATTTTCTATTTCTGGGGAGTCACTTCCCCACTGTTCATTTATCTTTTATTTATTTATTTTTTTACTCTTAAAGTTTGAGGAGTTCCCTTAAATACCTGGCTAACTCTGATTGTAAATTCATGTATAAGAATGAGGCAATAGATAAACTATCGGTAAGTTATCTAAAAACATTGTGCACTGGGTGGTACTTTTCAACAGTCAGTCTTGCTTCGGAGTGAGTGGAGTCAGGCGCAGCCACTATGCCAGAATGGGTATTCATTTTGTTACTAGCGGACAGTCTGCATTGTGTGCATGGACGTCTTGGTTCTCAGATTTCCCATGAAAAGATTTATGTGAGGATCTGCACTGGAAGACAGCCAGAAGGAAAGTACCAAGCACAAGGCACTTTATTAAAGCAATAGTACACTCTTAAGTTGGAAGAGAGGGCAGGCCTTGAGGAGGCAACTGCCCTGAGGCTAAAGAGGTCCTTTCCTTTTATGTGTGTGGGGGGGAGGTCTTGCATCATGGGTAGGGTAGTCTCTAATGGAGGCTGCTTCCAATCATTTGGGAGACTCCTCCCACTGGCTGGGACGGGGGGGGGCAGTTTTTGAACACATAAGTTTTGTACTGGAACCCTCATAGCAGGCTTTCCCCATGAGGGGTGGCTATAACTGCAACGTAAATGCATTATAACAAGCCTAGGGGTTACTCTGGGGCAGAGGTGGAAGAGGAGAGCACAGTGTTCTGCACCTATGGCTCTTGGTCTGTTAGCCTCAGAGTCTTGGAAGCCACGCCACAAGGCTGTACCCTTGGACTTCAAATGTGTAACCTATTTATCACTGTCCTTGCCTCCTGCTCACATCTCTATCTTACCTCCCTCAAAGATTTGGAACTCTGCCTTGGGGAGTTCCTTCCACTGCTCATATCTAGCTTGTACCTAACAGTTCATTCTAGATCAGGACTTCTTAACCCTGGATGCGCATCAGAATCATTTGGGGAGCTATTAAAAACTATCCATGCAGGCTTTTCCCCCCAGAGATTCTGGTTTAGGTACTCTTCCACAAAAGAATGCATATTAGAATGCAGATGAGTGTCAGGTAATTAGAGGTGTATCTGCAAATCCTTTCAAAGGTTAATAATAAACATTTCAACATTTCTCATGATTTAATGTTTCAGCTTTTGGACATTGTGTTACACTGTATTTGAGAACTGCCTTTATCCTTCCCATACCACTGCACAGAAACCACTTATTCTCAGACCCCAAACTTAAAAACAAGGCAAAACTATCATTATATGACATTTTAATATCACATCCGAGTATTTCCTATTGAGTCCATTGAAAGTCAGAACCTCTCTCAGGAAATGTACCTTTATCTGATCATCAGAGCCCAGATGTTCTACAGTGCCTTAAACTGCAGAACACTGAAAGAGTGAAATAATGTTTTTTTTTTCTCTGACAGATAGAGAATATAATACCAAAGGTTATGGTTTTATTCCCTGATAGGATAGTAACCACTTTTGTATCTAACCCAGCAAATGTATTTCAATATCTCTGTCCCCAGCAATTATATAAATCCAAGTTTTTCAAATCCTTTTGGAGCTAGGTCTGTTATTTCTCTGGTTCCTTCAGTAATGAGTTGAAAAAAAAACTTCGACACGGTCTCACTACATATTTTTATGAGAATTGTATTTTTAATAATTGGGTTATATGTTTTCAGAGTTTTTGGTAGTTTACCTAGATGTAATCACTGCCAGAGGAAGCACTGGAGAAGAGAGCAACCCTCAGTCAATGAATGTCATAACAGGAGCCCCTTGTAGGATTTTACAACCTTTTCTGACTTCCCTATTCCAGAGCTACTAAGATCAGCTGTAGGGTTTGAGCTGGGAATAGGCAAACTGGGCATATTTTCAGAGATCCTACATGACAAAGTCTGTCTTTAAGACATTTTCATGTTTTAAAATTGAACTCTGCTTTTATACGTTACTACTGTCTGCCAGTTGGAAACTGATAGGACCTGGTGATTGTTTTCCAAGAAATCTGAAAGACCTGTTATCAGCGCCAGAGGGGGTCTACAGGTTAAGAATCTAGAAGACATCTGTGGTCATCTTTCAGTTTAAAGACCAAAGGCTTGAGCATGGTGTTCCAGTTATGGCACCACTGTTTGTATCTGAAAGTTTGCACAGTATCAAAAGTTGAAGCAAACTGGCAGACTTACAGACATGCAGGGCATGCTTCCTTTGTTTAAGAAATGCTGTGGATTGGTGGCTGCAGAATCCCAGCATGAATGGGAGGGAAATTAGTGTCATCAAGTGGTCTTTATCTCTTTCATATGAAGAATACTAAATACCTCTATTAAAAAAAATAGACTAAAATGAGTACACAGAGTTCTGATTATGTCTCGAAGTTCTTTTCTTTTTCATCTGATTCTGCCTGCAGAAATTGTTCATGTGTATATATTTATACCTTTATTTTATATTTGTGTGTGTCTATGATCTACCCTATAAATGAGCAGTTTTGACTCTTTTTCACAGAGGAGAAGTAATTGACAATTGCTGATCATCTGCCTGTGTTTGCAGCCCTATGTATCTGTGAATGGCTTCCTGGGGGGCACTCTTACAGATTAATTGAGCATGCAAGTATGTCGTTTGTCCATAATATAGGGATAGAGAACTCAAAAGACAGATTTACGATCAAACAGAACAAAAATGCAAATTGGTATCAAGCTAACCATTACTTGTCATAAAATTGTACTAATGAAAATTTCTGTGAATCATTTCTAACACCTGGTAAGTAAATGCAGAATTATATCTGGATCTAAGTTCACATAATATTCCTAATCAAGATGAATCCTTGAATATACCAGACTGGTTTGAAAATTTGGGTTTATATGTATTTCTCCATGATTTTATCACACTGCGGAAGATAACACAAGCTGAGTTCATTTGCAGGCCTCCCTCCCCGCTCGCTGCCAAAAGATTCTGAGACTGAATTTGATGGCAAGAAGTTAATTTGGAAGCTAATCTCAGAAAGCGCTGTAAAAGAGTGGGGAATGGGGACTCAATCCCATTGTTCCACTGAGGGATAAGGAAACTGGCTATTTAATTCAAGAGCTCCTTTCACTGTTTGGTTGTCACTCTGAAGTTAACAGCTGCCCCAAATACCTGGCTACCCCCACAGACAGGCTGAGCTTGCCCTAGTGGGTAGAAAACACCCTCAGCAGAGATACAAAAAGCTGTCTGCTTGTGCAAGAACTCCATGTGGTGACTTCTGGGATACTTGAAAGGTTCACTCAGGTTGTAGCATGGATCAGAACTTCATTCATTTTATAGCTAAACAATATTTCATTATATGTGTAAATTACATTTTATGTATCTATTCATCTGTTGATGGACACTTGGTTCTTTCCACCTTTGGGTATTGTGAATAATGCTACAATGAATATTGACATAAAAATATCTGTTTGAGACCCTGCAAATTACTTTGGTGATATACCCAGAAAATAGGTGATGGGGATTAAAGAGTACACTTATCATGAGCACTGAGTAATGTATGGGAGTGTTGAATCACTATATTGTACCCCGGAAACGATTCCATCCATCCTCCTACCCACCTCCCCTCTGGTAACCATTAGTTTGTTCTCTAGAGTTAACAGTCTGTTTCTTGCTTGCTTCTCTCTCTCTTTTTTCCTCTTTGCTCATTTGTTTTGTTTCTTAAATTCCATATATGAGTGAAATCATAAATCCATTTTTTTAAAAAAATATGTCATTAATAGTTGTAACACTCATACCTTGATTTGGGGGCTTATGAGACTCTCCTGTTCTCCTTGCCTCTCTTGTTCTTATCCTATTGGCTGCTTCTCTATCTCTTTTGTGGTTCATCCTCTTCTACATGAACACAGAATATTGGAGTTTTGGAAGTTTCAGACCAAGGTAGTCATTATGTATAGGCTGAATGTTCACACATTGCTACATTGCTGTGTGCTAGGCATAACATACTGCTCATATGACATTACTTTTCTGCTTATTGTTTCATAGTTCTCTCCAACTCAGTACATTCCAGAACAAAATAATTCTCTCTTCCAAGGCTGGCTCTTGTCAATGGGTGTTCCCTATCTCAGTCAATGATACCACCACAGATCCCGTTGCATATTCCAAACCTAAGGAATCATCTTTGGTAATCTGAACTCCACCTTACTCAACCTGTCATTGATTTTGTCATTTTTATCTTCTAACAGTCTTTCAAATCAGTCCAGTTCTTTCTGTCTCCACCATCTGTTAAATCCAAGTAACCATCATCTATTAAAGATAAGCCTCAGAACTAACAAAACACAGTTCTGCCTAGTGTTTAGATACATGGGTTCTGAAGCCGGTCTGCCTGGGTTCAAATCCTGCCTTTGCTACTTGTTACTGGTGTGACTGTATCTGTGGAATGAAGATAAGAATAGAATCTGTTCACAGGGATAGAGGAGTCAGGAGTTAAATGAGTTAATCTATGTAAGTCACTCAGTAAATGCTCATTCTTTGTTAGCTATTATCAGTGCATCTATGCACAAGCCCCAATTTCTTCTTCACACTTCAGCCAGATTGATCTTTTTCAAAATACAAATTTGATCATTTTATACAAATGTTCTTTCTCCAATTAAATAGGAGGTTTTCATTACAATTAATATAA
The DNA here is from genome assembly GCF_002288905.1 of Enhydra lutris kenyoni. Classification (NCBI taxonomy): domain Eukaryota; kingdom Metazoa; phylum Chordata; class Mammalia; order Carnivora; family Mustelidae; genus Enhydra; species Enhydra lutris. Next base: position 3,839,710 of record NW_019154149.1, on the reverse strand, counting down.
AGGAGAAATATAATATAGCCTACAAGGTCCTACACAGTCTAGCTTCTACCTCCTTTCCCACTTCATCTCTCATCATTCTTCCTCCTAATCTCTGTTTATGCCCTCTGCTCCCTCCTACCATAGAGCTTATGCATGGAGTAGTCCTTCAGCATGGAAACCTCCCTTTTTGTCTCTTTAACTCTTGCTCACCCTTTAGATCCCAGCTAAAGTGATATATCCTAAGAATTCTTCCCTGACATACCTCTCTGGAGCATTAGAGTGTTTAAGGACTAATTTTCCAGTTGCACTGGTGGAGCCAGGAGCACACTCTTTTCCTTCTGATGAGTCAGCCTTCAGCAGAGAACAGAATCATAGAAAATGGATAAAGATTGTGCACACTTAGACATTTCCTCCAACTTCCTAAGGCCTTATGGAGAAAAGAGAGGGTCTGTAGACAAGCAGAGGTGTTAATGATGACAAAACTTCCCCAGAGAGAGTTTGATGCATACTGACAGTCAGGAAACGTAGATAAAGCCAGTCTGATGGCCCACAATTTCTCAAGGATTTTTTCTTGTCTGGTCAGGAGAAATGGCCATCAGTTGGTCTGAATGCTGCCACATCAACCACATGGACTTTAAGCCTTAGGCTTCCTCAGATGGATGTCCACCATGCCTGTCTCTAATGGGATCAACTTAGAGTCATCCTGGCTTATCAGAAGTGATCAGGCAAGCAGGGACTGCATTGCCCAGAAACACCGGGGGTCACCAGACATTTGGGCTGAGTTTCCTAGACACACGTATCCACTGATGTATTTTGAAAACACATAGGTAGAAGTGGCATGAGAGGGGCTTTCTGGGGAACTGGTAATGTCCTATTTCTTCTAAATGCTAGTTAAGTGGATGTGTTCACTTTTTGAGAGTTCATCGAGACACAAGATTATGTTTGCACTTTTCTGTATATATACTTCAATAAGATGATTTTTAAAACAATCTTAGATTTTTATTTCAAACATAAAGTTAACACCTGAATTCAAACTTTTACATTATAATCAATGTATATAAACCAGTTTTACATATAAGGAATATAACTTTCTTCAACTAATTCAGGGACAGTTCTAACAATGAAAACATAGTCATCTTATAAAGTAACATCTGTTTTAGGGGCCCTGGCATTGAGAGGGAATTGTTTCTGAGACTCCTTACTAAGAGAATAGGTCAAATTATCCTGTTTTAAGTTCTCCTAGCCCCATGTCATTTGCCATCATGCTACTTGTCTTGCTGTCATTTTATACTCATTCTTTTGGCTATTTAATTAATGCCAGTCTCTCACACAAGAATACACTCCACTAGCACCGAGACTGTATCTATTACACTCACTGCTGAATCCCTAAGATCTGGAATAATACCTAGAATATCATAGGTGTTCAACAGATATTGTTGAATGAATGAATCAATCATACAAATATAGATGGACAAAAATGGCAGGGTATGGAGGGTGGGAATGAGGCTGTAGGTGTTGAAAATAGAAAATGTTACCTTCTTCAAATGGGTTTAAAAAGGATAGAATTGGTGAATCACAATATTGTACACCTGAAAATAATATAACACTGTATGTTAACTGTACTGGAATTAAAATTAAAAGCTTAATAAAAATTAAAATAAAAAACTGACATCTTAAGGGAAAAATACTGATTTGAAAAGACAAAAAGACACGTTTGCTATGATTGTGAAAGAATATCATTTACATCCCTTCAGTTCATGACTTCCTTTACAGGAACACCTGGACAGTTTTATAGTTCCATCTTCCAAATTTCAGCTTTTTTCATCAGAAAACAACTTGAAAGTGTACCATAAAAACAGTGTGCCACATTCTATTGCTACACTAACCACATAAGAAACAAAAGCATGGGAATGTGCCTTTATGTGGATTTTCAACTGAGAGTGAAATATTGCTCTGAGCCTTCCAAATCTCTCTGTAATACAGTACTGATAGATTAGAAAGTTAATTCATAACCTTGACACCTTTTTGCTCCTAAAAATCACAGAAAGAAGGGACTCATCTTTAAAAATATGCCTGAACCATCCAGATAGCATTATATATACTTGTAAATTGTTCCCTCCCATCTTCTCTCAGCTATTCCCTGTTATCAGGTATCTCTTTATATATGTAATTAAAATGGTCCTTCACTATCCTGACACTAACAGCAGTCTGATATAGCTTTCTCCTTCAAAGAAGCAACATTTCATTTGTCAATCAGCAATACCTTAAGGTATCTGTTAAAATTTGCTGAACAGAACATACAATGAACTGCACATCAGCCATATATATAGATTTAACTTGCAATCAAGAGCTACTCAGAGCTAAATCATTACAAGAATGATGTAGCTTGTATACCACATCCTGTTGAAGTTTTTCACATTTCTCTAAGCTTATAGTAAGGTTCACAAAACAGAATTAAAGGACAAGACTCTTAGGAAAAGAAGGAGAATTCATAAATACATAGTGACAGATACAAATGATTTTTTTTCTTTTAGAAAACAAACCACTCATGTAATAATGTCTTACTAGAGAAAAGGCAAGACAATTCTCAAATTTTCCAAGATTCTTAAATGATGAAGAGAATAAATGTTTTGTTGCCTGGAACCAGTCTGTTTTCCTGTCATTGTGATTGAAGTGCCTATGATTAGAACTGCTCATTTTGTTTATCAAATGATATCCTTAAAAATCTTCCAAAATTCAAATGTGGTGTGATCAGGCTAACAAAGTAAATCACCAGTAACAGCTAAGGAGTGATCAGTGTCATATTGTTTAGCTTTCACATAACATAGAGAAAGGTATTGAGATAATGATGAGATAGGTGATCTCTGATGAGGAAATGATCTAAATTATGGTCCAGGGAGGTAGGCTACTAAAGACAAGAAGCAGGAGGGTGATATAGGCTCTTGGACAAACATGGTAGTAGAAAGGTATCACATGGAGGGTTGGCCCAAATGATATATGTAGATGTTATTCCCTCCTGGAGATGGAATTAAATCCCCAACCTTCAAATGAGTGTGAACTGCACTTAATGACTCCTTCCAAAGGACAGTGTAAAAGGGGAAACCTTATAATGAAGAAACTTGACAAAGACTTCTGTCTTAGTCAGTGTGGGCTCCTATAACAAAATACCATATATTGGGTGACTTATAGATAACAGAAATCTATTTCTCACAGTTCTGGAAGCTGGAAGTCCAAGATCAGAGTGAGAAGATGGTTGAGTTCTTATGAGAGCCCTCTTGTGGGTTGCAGACTGTCAACTTCATTTTGGATCCCTACATGGAAGAAAGAGGGCAAAGAATGTCACTGGGTTCCTTTTATAAGGGTACTAATCCCGTTCATACAGGCTCTACTCTCATGACCTAATCACCTCCCAAAGGCCCCATCTCCTAATACCACCACATTAAGAATTAGGATTTCAACATATGAATTTTGTGGGGACACATACGGTCCATTGTAACTATCTTGACCAAATGATCAAAGTTAATATCACCAGTAATGATCATGTTGACAAAATGTACCCTCTGATATGATGTGATGGAAAAGTCATTTTACCTCTGTGGTATTTCTCTAAAACCCCCTACCTTCTGTCTAATCATAAGAAAAATATGACAAATTCCAACAGAGGGACATTAAAAACACTTGACCAGCCATTTTTAAAAACTGTCAATGTCAGGAAAAACAAGGAAAGATTAAGAAACAATCACAACCAAGAGAAGCCTAAGGAGATACGATGACTCAATGCAATGTGCTATCCTGGAATGGATCCTGAGACAGAAAAAAAGGACATTAGTGGAAGTTTAGTTAGTAGTAATGTTGGTTCTAGTTTTTACAAATGTACCATGATAATGTAAGATGTCAACATTAGGAACACATGGTATATGGAAACTCTGTAGTATTTTTGCATTATTTTCTGTAAATCTAAAATTTTTCCAAAATAAAGTTTATTTTTAAAATAATGCTACAATTTCTTTGATTCTTTGTGACCATCATTAAAATAAGTAATAGCCATTCTGTTTGGAAAAAGAAGGGGCAAGAGTGGGGTTACGGGTAGTAAATGAAAGGCATGCAGGCTTTGAAGCCTGTTTGCTAGAGCTGGTGTAACAAAATACTAGATGTGTGGGTTAAACGAGATAAGCATTTTCTCACAGTTCTGGATATTAGCAGTCAAGATCAAGGTGTTGGTATGGTTGCTTTCTTCCTAGGACTCTCTCCTTGGCTTGTTGATGTCCATATTTCATGGTCATTCCCGTGTGTCTGTCCTAATCTCCTCTTCTTATAAGGACATTAGTTCAAATGGATTATGGCCTACCCTAGTGACCTCATTTTATCTTAATCATCTCTTCCAAGTTCTATCTACAAATACAGTCACATTCTGAGATACTGGAGGTTAGGACTTCAATATGTGAATTTTGGGGAAAAGACACAATTCAGCCCATAAAAGAGCCCAAATAACCTGAGTTATAATCCCTCAAAACACACACACACACACACACGTGTGTGTGTGTGTGTGTGTGTGTGTGTGTGTGTGTATATATACATGTAAACCACATACAATGGTTCCTGGAACAAAGTGATTGCTATATACCTGTGTGATGTGGTGGTTATAATGATAATTTTCTGGGCAAAATCTAAAGCCATTCACATTCTTCTATTATTCTGAGGGGGGAGGAGCATCACACTAATGACTGAGATGGAATTTCATACCAACTGAGAAACACATGGCCTCAAGGTCAGCATTAAGTTGATTTAAAAGAAATTAGGAAGGTCATTTTTCTTACATACTTGAAAGTTTGAGCTGAGACTTACATTTGCTACATTCACTCATGGGAAAACTGAGATGAACTCTGCTCTGAGAGGCCTGGGAGCTGATCTATACGGTACACAAAAAACCATACAGACTCTTAGCAACATTGTGGAAAGCGAGCTCATAATGGGTGAGTGCTGTGCTATGAAAGGAATAGCAGTGCCCACATACGGGGTGACTCTGCTGCCTACTCACAGACCTCAGAGGTAGAGGGTTTCTTGCAAAGACTGTCCAGAATCTTAGGGCTAAGACCTAAGAGGAAGACACAGGAAGGGCCATACAGTCTGTTCAGTACCAAACAGAAAGGAAAAGTTTAGAGAATGGTCGAGTTTCATTCTTCTATACAAACCAAAGGCTGATATCAAGATCTATAAAGAACTCCTTAAACTCAACACCCAAAAAACAGATAATCATGTCAAAAAAATGGGCAGAAGACATGAAAAGACACTTCTCCAAAGAAGACATGCAAATGGCTAACAGACACATGAAAAAACGTTCATCATCTCACTAGCCATCAGGGAGATTCAAATTGAATCACATGAGATACCACCTTACACCAGTTAAAATGACCAAAATCAACAGGACAGGAAACAACAAGTGTTGGAGAGGATGTGGAGAAAGGGGAACCCTCTTACACTGTTGGTGGGAATGCAAGTTGGTGCAGCCACTTTGGAAAACAGTGTGGAGTTTCCTCAAACAATTAAAAATAGAGCTACCCTATGACCCAACAATTGCACTACTGGGTATTTACCCTAATGAAAAGAAGGGTCATATGCACCCCAATGTTCATAGTAGCAATGTCCACAATAGCCAAACTGTGGAAAGAGCCAAGATGCCCTTCAACAGATGAATGGATAAAGAAGATGTGGTCCACATATGCAATGGAATATTACGCAGCCATCAGAAAGGATGAATACCCAATTTTTGTATCAACATGGATGGGACTGGAGGAGATTATGCTGAGTGAAATAAGTCAAGCAGAGAGGGTCCATTATCATATGGTCTCACTTACTTGTGGAACATAAGGAATAACATGGAGGACATTAGGAGAAAGAAAGGAAAAGTGAATTGGGGGAAATTGGAGGGGGAGATGAACCATGAGAGACTGTGGACTCTGAGAAACAAACGGAGGGTTTTGGAGGGGAGGAAAGTAGGGGGTTGGGTGAGCCTGGTCGTGGGTATTATGGAGGGCATGTATTGCATGGAGCACTGGGTGTGATGCATAAACAATGAATCTTGGAACACTGAAAAAATAAAATTAAGATGTTAACAAAAGAAATGAAAAGGTTAATTAAATGAGGTAGCAAATGTGTAAAATAATTTTAAAATAAGTTACAGAAAAAAGATTAGAATGCCAGGATACATTTTCAGTTTTACCTTTCTGGTAAAGTAATTGAAAACCAAAAGCAGATTACATGCAGCTCTTTTCTAAGTACCTGGAAAAAAAGAAGCTAGTCACTAAGAGCCTCTAGCCTTTCATCTGTCCTGGAAGAAAGTGCCACCTGCCAACAATTCGGCACCAGTTGCAGACAGATCCATGTTTTATCTATTGTTTCTCTTATACTTTTCTTAAGCAGAGAAAACAATGTGAGAGTAGCAGGAAAGTGGTTGTGATAACAATCTATTCTATTTGTCTTCTATCAGGCCCTTCTATTAGGGTTCTCCAGAGAAACAGAACTAATAGGATATATATATGATATAGATATAAAGGTAGATACTTAGAGGGAAAGTCACTAACAATATTTTTCCCAGTTTGAACACATTTGTTCTCCCAGTGATTTCTGAATGTAACTGCCAAGTTTAAAAACATCTGTTACAATTTTGATTGGGATCCCATTAAATTCATTAATTACTTTGGAAAGAAAAACATTTTTATAATATTGAGACCTCCAAATCAGCACCATAATATGCTTCTCTATTTATTAAAGTTTCCTTGATGACTTCAAATAGTTTTATAGCTTTCCTCATACAGGTTTCACACATGCATTAAGCTTATTTGTTACTTATTAGAGTTTAGGTTTCTCCTATAAAAGGAATTTTTTAAAAGATTTTATTTATTTATTTTAGAGGGAGAGAGAGAGAGACAGGGAGAGAAAGAGAAAGAGAAGAGAGGGAAAAGGACAGGTAGACTCTGCACTGAGCACAGACCCCCATGTGGAACTTGATCCTATGACCCTGAGATCATGACCCAAGCAGAAATCAAGCATTAGACCCAACTGACTGAGACATCCAGGTGCCCCTAAATGGAATTTTGAAAGGATACTTTAACCGGCTATTGCTGAAGTATGGGGGAAAATATTATATTTGTTATCTTTATTGTGACCAATTGATTAGTTCTGGAGTAAAACTGAAAGGGCATACTGATTAGTATTCAGTACACTGGATATATATTAATTTTAAATATATAACTTATAAAAATATATTAGTTATAAAATTCAGATACTTTGCTTTCTTGATCCTCTTGTTAACTGAGGTTTAATCAGTAGTATTGCAGTTTGGGGTGCCAAATGAAGATTAAATTGTACATAAAATTTAATAAATTTAATTGGATTGTGTATTGAACTATTCTGGGAGCATTCATACACTTTTAGAGTCAGTAGTAGAATACTGATACTCTGAACTTCCCTTGTTACGGACAGTGTATATAATGGTGGCCCAGGGCCTGAAACATAGTATATCCAAAAGAAATGTTTAATGTATACTGTGAGAAAGTAGTAGCAGTAATATTAGATCATGGTATAAATATACTATTGTTGGAGGATAGTGTATTTAACATAATTGCACTTATTTATCACTTTAACTTCTTAGAGCTCATCTTTTCTTCATAATGCTCTATATGATTTCTAATTTCTTGGTATATCAAATAATATTTTGGAGAAATTACAGCTATATCTTCTAAGAATTTACCGTTTGTCCTCATTATCAACTCATTTAATCCTCACAACTAAATGTGGTGGCTACTTGTACCACTATATCCATTTTACTGATGAAGGAACTGAGATGTCTTGAGATTCTGGAAACTTCCTCTAGGTCACACAGAGACAGAGATTTTTGTCCAACAGTCTTGCTCTAAAGTCTCTGCTTATATAAATCAAGTTGTTACCCATATTGACAAAGAGAATAAAAATAAATTTGTGTATTAAGAATTTACTTCTACTGGCACAAAAACAGACACATAGATCAATGGAACAGAATAGAGAGCCCAGAAATAGACCCTCAACTCTATGGTCACCTAATCTTTGACAAAGCAGGAAAGAATGTCCAATGGAAAAAAGATAGCCTCTTTAACAAATGGTGTTGGGAAAATTGGACAGCCACATGCAGAAAAAAGAAATTGGACCATTTCCTTATACCACACATGAAAATAGACTCAAAATGGATGAAAGACCTCAATGTGAGACAGGAATCCATCAAAATCCTTGAAGAGAACACAGGCAGCAACCTCTTCGACCTCAGCCACAGCAACTTCTTCCTAGGAACATCGCCAAAGGCAAGGGAAAGCAAGGGCAAAAATGAACTATTGGGATTTCATCAAGATCAAAAGCTTTTGCACAGCAAAGGAAACAGTTAACAAAACCAAAAGACAACTGACAGAATGGGAGAAGATATTTGCAAATGACATATCAGATAAAGGGCTAGTGTCCAAAATCTATAAAGAACTTAGCAAACTCAACACCCAAAGAATAAATAATCCAATCAAGAAATGGGCAGAGGACATGAACAGACATTTCTGCAAAGAAGACATCCAGATGGCCAACAGACACATGAAAAAGTGCTCCATATCACTCGGCATCAGGGAAATACAAATCAAAACCACAATGAGATATCACCTCACACCAGTCAGAATGGCTAAAATTAACAAGTCAGGAAATGACAGATGCTGGCGAGGATGCGGAGAAAGGGGAACCCTCCTACACTGTCGGTAGGAATGCAAGCTGGTGCAACCACTCTGGAAAACAGCATGGAGGTTCCTCAAAATGTTGAAAATAGAGCTACCCTATGACCCAGCAATTGCACTACTGGGTATTTACCCTAAAGATACAAACATAGTGATCCGAAGGGGCACGTGCACCCGAATGTTTATAGCAGCAATGTCTACAATAGCCAAACTATGGAAAGAACCTAGATGTCCATCAACAGATGAATGGATAAAGAAGATGTGGTATATATATACAATGGAATACTATGCAGCCATCAAAAGAAATGAAATCTTGCCATTTGCGATGACGTGGATGGAACTAGAGGGTATCATGCTTAGCGAAATAAGTCAATCAGAGAAAGACAACTATCATATGATCTCCCTGATATGAGGAAGTGGAGATGCAACCTGGGGGGTTTGAGGGGTAGGAAAAGAATAAATGAAACAAGACGGGATCAGGAGGGAGACAAACCGTAAGAGAATCTTAATCTCACAGAACAAACTGAGGGTTGCTGGGAGGAGGGGGGTTGGGAGAGGGGGGTGGGGTTAATTTGGGGAGGGTATGTGCTATGGTGCATGCTGTGAAGTGTGTAAACCTGGCGATTCACAGACCTGTACCCCTGGGGCAAATAATACATTATACGTTTATAAAAAATAAAAATAAGAAAGGTTGAAAAAAAAAGAATTTACTTCTAACAAACTTTAAACTGTCAATATTTTCCCCATGAATATTAAGGCTTTATTTAAACTTACTTAATCTTAGATGGTATCTCTTCTCATACACACAAGAAACTAAGACTTAGAGAGAAACAGATGATTATTCATGGTCACACAAGTAGGATCTAGGCCTCCTGTCTAAGGCTGCTCTGTCTAGAGCCACTTGGGAGGACACACAAATTTGTTCTTAAGATCTCAAACATCAGGAAGCGCACTACCTTCTGGTAAGCCAGAATATGGCTGGTTAATTCTCCCTTTCATGATGCAGAATTCTGATGCTAGGAATCAGTTCATGTCTAGAAACAAAATGTGTTCTTCTAAGTAGCAAGCCCAGAAACAAAAAAGTTCAACGCATAAAAGCTAAACATCTGTTTGTATTTGGCTCCCTCCCAGCAAGTGAACACTCATTGTGGTTGAGCTTTTGTGTTTTTCTTGAAAATGGTAAACCTTTGGAAAATGTGAACATTTGTTCTCTTCATAATTGTGGTGAAACAAAGGTTTGGAGGGGACAGGAGGGAAATGCAAACATTTTTGCAAACATCCCCCACAGGCCAGCCAGTAGAATTATTGGCAAAAAGCACAGGCAAGACTAGGTAAATGTAATTTTTTTTTTAAAGTGAAGTGTGTGTGTGTGTGTGTGTGTGTGCGTGCGCGTGTGCGTGCGCGTGTGTGTGTGTGTTTGGATGCGCCTGTGCATGTGTGTTTCCAGGAATCTGTTTATAATAGAAATTAGCCTAATGAAATGTTTCAGAAAACTGTTACCTATCATCCCTCCAGCTGTGACATGGTGCTAGTGAGACTGACTGATTATTCTCTATGCTTGATCTAATGCAAAGTAGTCATCTCAGTTAAAATAGTTAATGTGGTATGATAGCCATCATTATGTAAATCAATCTCCTCTTAGGGTTTGCAAAATATACTGGCTTCCAGCTACTGAATATGTAAGTGAGTGGGTCTTGTTTACTGTCCTGGAGAAGCAAAACTTCTCAATTAAAAGATTCTTAATAATATCTCTGTGTCCAATACAAAGAATTTTAGGTCACTTTGGTCTCTTTGTGTAACTAAACATAAGCCAGATATACATGGCACAATATAAAATAAGGGTCATGTGTTTTACTTTGTGGAAACACCCTTAGACTGGCATGAAAATATATGAGAATCCCTGTAAAATGCTTTGTCCTCTGCAAACCGTATTCTCTGACTCACAGATTCCAGTATATTATCTATCTTTGCTAAAATATACTACAATGATTTTATTGTTTGATGTCTTGTGATAGCATAAAAATCGTCTATGAGATGGCTGAATAGGAAGCAGTATCTGTCTGGTATATAGCATTTTTTTCACAAATTAAAATTGCTATTGAATTAGTCTTATGTGGAAATTCTGAACTGCAACAACCAGAAAATAAAAAAACAAACTGTGCCTTTGGATACAACAGTGCTGTCATTTTAAAAGGTATTTTTTATAAAAAGTTTCTTTTAAATTTTGATTCATTACCACACCTGTGGATGTATGATATCCAGTCCTATGCCAAGATCACTCTTTTCCAATACTTAGTAAGAACAAGTGTATACAGAGAGCTGATAAAAATCAAGCAGTTCTTTTTCTCTTTTTATTTTACACTGTTCTCTGTCATCAGAATCATATTTTAGTTTAATATGCTTTAAAATAATTTGTGTTCTTTTCATTTCACTTACAAATATCCCCATTCAGATCTATGGAGAAATAAACACATATAAAGTGGAGGTTTAAATAATTATTTTAAATTACTCCAACTTCGTGACAAATAGCTTCATTGTACCTAATTAGGAATTTATATTCAAAAAGCATTTTAGAATAGGTAAGTTTTTTAAAATAAAACATGAAAACAAAGTAGAGATTTCGGGAGGGTATAATACATGAAAATTACGGTATACTACATCAGACACTTTTTATTTTCATCCTTACTGTGGTTCTATAAGCCATAATCTCAATCCAAATTTAATGGCAAAAACACAAGGGAACTATAAATAACTACAAACACTTCACCACCCCACCCCACATACATACACACATCAACATACCTAATGCCCTTATACGAAAAGCAGAATATCATTGGGGGAAAAAAAGCATTGGCTTTGGCATTTACTAAATATGATATTAGGCAAAGGAATTTACCATTCTGAGTTGTATTTTCTACCCTGTAAAACACTGATGAGGGTTTTTTCATGTTGTAGTTAAGATAATCAAAGAAAATAATGTGAATGTTCATTGTAGAAACTACAAAGTGCTATACGCATACAAGATTTTTGTTTTTGCTGCCTTTCTCTTCCAAAATTCTGGATATAGAGTCAGCTCAAAAACATTTCTAGGGGCGCCTGGGTGGCTCAGTGAGTTAAAGCCTCTGCCTTCAGCTCAGGTCATGATCCCAGGGTACTGGGATCGAGCCCCGCCCGCATCAGGCTCTCTGCTCAGCAGGGAGCCTGCTTCCTCCTCTCTCTCTGCCTGCCTCTCTGCCTACTTGCGATTTCTGTTTGTCAAATAAGTAAAATCTTTTAAAAAAAATTTCTAGAATGAATCTATGCATTGATAAGACACAGTTTTACTGACTATATAACTATAATGAAGTTTCCCACATCATATTGTGGAATCCTGATTCTATTGCAATTAATAACTTTTCCGTGTGACAGATTTGAGTTAAAATAGTCATATCCACTAGCCGCATGTGTAGACTTGATTAATATAAGATGTTTTGGAGGATCAAAAGGTACAAACTTCCAGTTATAAAATAAATAATTCATGAGCATGTCATGTATAGCACAGAGAATGCAGTCAATAATATTGTATTAACTTTGTATGGTGACAGTAACTAGACTTATTGTAGTGATTCAGTTCATAATGTATACAAATGTTGAATCACCATGTTGTACACATGAAAGTAATAGATTAATATTAGTTAATTATACTTCAATAAAAAAAATAGTCACACCCCTGGCAATCCAGTTGAAAATATAAAAAAAAGAAAAAAAAACTATACATTTTTAGAAATGAAAAAGTGGGTATATTTACATAGGGATTTGAAGAAGTAAAGAATTTTTTTTAAGATTTTATTTGTTATTTGACAGAGAGAGACACAGCAAGAAAGGGAACACAGCAGGGGGAGTGGGAGAGGGAGAAGCAGGCTTCCCGCTGAGCAGAGAGCCCAATGCAGGGCTCCATCCCAGGACTCTGGGATCATGACCTGTGTGGAAGGCAGATGCTTAATGACTGAGCCACCCAGGAACCCCAAGAATATTTATAACTCTATGGAAATACATTTCAAAATCTCAATCAAATGGACAATATTTTTTTAAAGCAACAAATGGACAATATTTTAAGAAAGCAAGTGACTGAAGTTAGAGAGCTAGAAAACCAAGCAAACTAATAACCATGAAATAAATGAGAAAATAAATGTTAACATTTTAGTCTTTCTTGATTCCTCTCTATATCTCATAACTCACACTTACTCTGTAAGGAAATCCTATTGCCTCTACCTTCAAAGTATATCCAAACTGTGACCACGCCCCTCAGTCCACCCTGGGCCACCCATATCCAAGCCATCATGTTATAGCTGAATTTTTGCATAGTAGCTTCCTAATTGGTCTCCCTGTTGCCCCTTTTCTTCCCTTCAGTCTACTCTCCACATAGCCGCAGCCAGAGGGATCTCAAAACCTAAATGTTGGTCAAGATGAAGTAATAAGAATTGGATTGACCCTCCTGCTTTAAGCAATAGGAAACCAGAAAAAATATAAAGCAAGGGTTTTCAGGCATTGGACAACAAACAGGAGTAGTATCCCTGACAGAAGGACAACAGATAAGCATTATTATTTTACCAGCTTATTTCCTTGTAGCCCTTTGTAGGCTACATCTCAGGGAGGGAGAACCCAATCAGAGCCCGCAGTAATCCTGAGTCAAGAAGATATAAGTAGAAACCTGGGAAGACCAAAGAGGCAAAAATTTGTGGGACACATTACTGGAGAATAAGGAGCTGCACAAAGAGAATGAAGGGTCTCCGGATTTATGCAGAGGGGATCCTCAGGTCCTTGGCTGAGTACTGAGCTATGCATGCATGACAGGAAATTACCTGAGGTTTTGAATGGAACAAGCAGAAGGGACTAGGCAGGGCAATTACTGAAGTCCACACACATCTAGGAACAGTTCGTGCTCCCACAAACAGAGGGAAAAGATTTTGTAATACATGGAATATATGGATCATATATTGGTTGAATCCTCAGAATGCTATCACCTTAGTAGTGAGGCTGTATTATCTCTAGATTAAAAGTTGCTCTGAAAAAAAAAAAGTTGCTCTGGAACATACCTAACAAAGTTAAAATCAAGCCTTGAACTGACCTAATTGATTCAAAGTAACTAAAGTGCAAGTCAGAATAAAACCATACTGTTTTTAAATTGCAACAAATTCTAGTATCCAAAAAGAAAATTTCCCAATGGTGCAAAGGAGCAGGAAAATATAACCCATTATAATGAGGAGAAAAAATATCAACCAATAGAAACAAATCCAAAAACTACAAAGATGGTAGAACTAGCAGAAGGAGACAACAAAATAACTAATATGTGTATATTAGTATATATGCCTCATGTGCTCAAGATGGTAGACAGAAATAGGGTGTTGTTAAATAGGAACATAAAGAGGAGAGGAGGAAAAATGTACCCAATGAAACTTGTAGAGATACAAAATATGTGAAATTTTTAAAATGCTGGATATAATTATTAGCAAGTTAGACTTGCAAAAGGAGGTATCAGTGGGTTTGGAGCTATGACAATAGAATTTATCCAAAATAAGGCTCATAGAGAAAAAAAGAATGAATGATAAATATGAATAGAGCACCACTGAACTGTAAAACAATATCAAACCGTAATTATGCCTAGAAATTTTCTATATTTGAGGAGAATTATACATTCACAGATCTAAGAAATATGAACTCCAAGGAAAATAAACCTAAAGAGAGTCACATCAAAGTATATTATAATCAAATTACTAAAAAACAGTGATAATGAGAATTTACTTTTTGTTGTTTATTTATTTAAAGATTTTATTTCTTTGATAGTGAGGGAGAAAGGGCACAAGCATGGCGATGAGCAGAGGGAGATGGAGGGAGTCTGACACAGGGTTCCTGATCCCAGGATCCCAGGATCCCAGGATGGTATCATCACCTGAACTGAAGGAGGACACTTGATGGGCTGAGCCATCCAGGTACCCCAATAATGATAAATTTTAAAAACAGCCAGAGTTTTTTTTTCTATTGTGTTATATTAGTCACCATACAATACATCATTCGTTTTTGATGTAGTGTTCCATGATTCCTTGTTTGCATATAACACCCAGTGCAACATGCAATATAGGCCCTCCTTAATACCCATCACTGGGCCAACCCATCCCCTAAACACCCTCCCCTCTAAAACCCTCAGTATGATTCCCAGAGTCTAGAGTTTCTCATGGTTTGTCTCCACCTCTGATTTCCCCACTTTCATTTTTCCCTCCTTCTCCTAATCTCCTCCATGCTATTCCTTATATTGCACAAACAAGTGAAAGCATATAACTGTCCTCTCTGTTTGACGTACTTCACTTAGCATAATCTCCTCCAGTTCCATCCATGTCGATACAAAAGCTGGGTATTCATCCTTTCTGATGACTGGGTAATATTCCATTGTATATATGGACCATATCTTTTTTGTCCATTTATCTCCTGAAGGGCATCTCAACTCCTTCCACAGTTTGGCGATTGTGGACGTGGCTGCTCTGAACACTGGGGTGGATGTGGTCCTTCTTTTCACTACATCTGTATCCTTGGGGTA
Source organism: Enhydra lutris kenyoni (assembly GCF_002288905.1). NCBI lineage: Eukaryota > Metazoa > Chordata > Mammalia > Carnivora > Mustelidae > Enhydra > Enhydra lutris. The sequence continues at coordinate 3,824,419 of NW_019154149.1, read as the reverse complement.
AATACCCAGTTGTGCAACTGCTGGGTCATAGGATAGCTCTATTTTTAATTTTTTGAGGAAACTCCACACTGTTTTGCAAAGTGGCTATAACAACTTGCATTCCTGCCAACAATGTAAGAGGGTTCCCCTTTCTTCACAACTTCTCCAACATTTGTTGTTTCTTGTCTTGTCAATTTTTGCCATTCTAACTGGTGTAAGGTGGTATTTCAATGTGGTTTTGGTTTGAATTTCCCTGTTGGCTAATGATGATGAACATTTTTTCATGTGTCTGCTAGCCATTTGTATGTTTCTTTGGAGAAGTGTCTGTTCATGTCTTCTGACCATTTTTTGACTTGATTATTTTTTTGGGGGGGGTGTTGAGTTTGAGAAGTTTTTTATAGATCTTAGACATCAGCATTTTATCTGTAGCATCATTTGCAAATATCTTCTCCCATTCCATTGGTTGCCTCTTTGTTTTGTTGACTGTTTCCTTTACTATGCAGAAGCTTTTGATCTTTTTTTTTCTCTGCAAAATTAAGTTCATTTATTGAGCACATATTTATTGAGCATGTACTATATGAAGGGTGTTAAGGGATAGAGCAGTAAACACAGGGGTTTGCATTGATTAAATTATAATGGATGTAAGAGTCCTAAAACTAGCTAAGAATTTAAGTGTAAAAATCAAATTAAGAGCCATTAAATTAATGGAACTTCCTATGTGCCAGGAATTATTTGAAGCATTTTCTAAATAATAATTAATTTACTCCTTAAAACATTGTTGTGATTTTAAAAAGATAAAACACATGTACAGAAAAATTAAGTAGTTTCTTCACATAGTGTGTAACCGGCCTAACCACAGTTTTGCCCAAGTTGCTTAGCTCCAGAGCCCACATTCTTTTTTTTTTTTTAAGTTGAACAAGCTTTATTCATTATTGAACTTGCAATTTTTTAAAAATATTGTATTAAATTCCACTTAGTTAACATACAGCATATTAGTTCCAGGTGTATAATATAGTGATTTGTCCATACAACCCCCAGTGCTCATCAAATGTGCAGTCCTTAATCCCCCATCACCTATTTAACCCATTCCCCCCACGCACCTCCCTTCTGGTAACCATCCATTTGTTCTCCAAACTTAAGAGATGTTTTCTTGGTTTGCCTCTCTCATTTTTTTTTCTTCCCCTTTGCTTGCTTGCTTTGTTTCTTTTTTTTTTTTTT
>NW_019154149.1:3731957-3823122 GCF_002288905.1 Enhydra lutris kenyoni | reverse complement strand
TTCAGAGTCCATAGTCTCTCATGGTTCACCTCCCCTTCCAATTTCCCTCAACTCCCTTCTCCTCCTCCATGCTATTTGTTATGCTCCACAAATAAGTGAAACCATATGATAATTGACTCTCTCTGCTTGACTTATTTCACTCAGCATAATCTCTTCCAGTCCCGTCCATGTTGCTACAAAAGTTGGGTATTCATCCTTTCTGATGGAGGCATAATACTCCATAGTGTATATGGACCACATCTTCCTTATCCATTCGTCCGTTGAAGGGCATCTTGGTTCTTTCCACAGTTTGGCGACCGTGGCCATTGCTGCTATAAACATTGGGGTACAGATGGCCCTTCTTTTCACATCTGTATCTTTGGGGTAAATACCCAGTAGTGCAATTGCAGGGTCATAGGGAAGCTCTATTTTTAATTTCTTAAGGAATCTCCACACTATTCTACAAAGTCGCTGCACCAACTTGCATTCCCACCAACAGTGTAAGAGGGTTCCCCTTCTCCACATCCGCTCCAACACACGTTGTTTCCTATCTTGCTAATTTTGGCCACTCTAACTGGTGTAAGGTGGTATCTCAATGTGGTTTTAATTTGAATTTCCCTGATGGTTAGTGATGATGAACATTTTTTCATGTGTCTGATAGCCATTTGTATGTCAGAAGCTTTTGATCTTGATGAAGTCCCAAAAGTTCATTTTCACTTTTATTTCCCTTGACTTTGTTGACATTTTTTGGAAAGAAGTTGCTGTGGCCGATGTAAAAAATGTTACTGCCCGCATTCTCTAGGATTCTGATGGATTCCTGTCTCACATTGAGGTCTTTCATCCATTTAGACTTTATCTTTGTGTATGTGTAAGAGAATGGTCAAGTTTCATTCTTCTGTATATAGCTGACCAATTTTCCCAGCACAATTTATTAAGGAGACTGTCTTTTTTCCATTGATATTTTTTCCTGCTTTGTCAAAGATTAGTTGACCATAGAGTTGAAGGTCCATATCTGGGCTCTTCATTCTGTTCCATTCCATTGGTCTATGTGTCTGTTTTTGTGCCAAAACCATCCTATCTTGTTGACCACAGCTTTGTAATACAGCTTGAAATCAGGCAATGTGATGCCCCAGCTTTGTTTTTCTTTTTCATCATTTCCTTGGTGATTCAGGGTCTTTTCTGGTTCCATACAGATTTTAGGATTGTTTGTTCTAGCACTGTGAAAAATACCATTGGTATTTTGATCAGGATGGCATTGAAAGTATAGATGGCTCTCAGCAACACAGACATTTTAACAGTGTTTATTCTTCTGATCCATGAGCACAGAATATTTTCCAACCTTTTGTGTCTTCTTCAACTTCCTTGATAAATATTCTGTATATTCTAGAGTATATATCATTTACCTCTTTGGTTAAGTTTATTCCAAGATATCTTAGGGGTTTTGGTGCTATTATAAATGGAATCAATTACCAATTTTTCTTTCTACAGTTACATTGTTAGTGTGTAGGAAAGCAACTGATTTCTGTACATTGATTTTGTATCCTGCCACACTACTGAATTGCTGTATGAATTCTAATAATTTGGGGGTGGAGTCTTTTGGGTTTTCTACATAAAGTATTATATCATCTGTGAAGAGAGAGAGTTTTATTTCTTTTTTGCCAATTTGAATACCTTTTATTCCTTTTTGTTGTCTGATTGCTGTTGCTAGGACATCCAGTATTATGTTGAACAGTAGTGCCAAGAGCAGACATCCTTGTTGTGTTCCTGATCTTAAGGGAAAGGCTCTTAGCTTTTCCCTTGAGAATGATACTTGCTGTGGGCCTTTCATAGGTGGTTTTTATGAAATTCAGGAATGTTCCCTCTATCCTACACTATGAAGAGTTTTAATCAGGAAAGAATGATGTATTTTGCCAAATGCTTTGAAACTGGAACTCAATCACAAGAAAAAATTTGGAAGAAATTCAAACACTTGGAAGCTAAAGACTATCCTGCTTAAGAATGTTTGGGTCAACCAGGAAATCAAAGAAGAACTTAAACAATTCATGGAAACCAATGAGAATGGAAACACATCAGTCCAAAACCTATAGGATATGGCAGAGGTGGTTCTAAGGGGGAAATATATAGCCATCCAAGCCTCACACCCCCCCTCCAAAAAACCCAGAAAATTCCAAATACACAAATTAACTTTACACCTTAAAGAACTGGAGAAAGAACAACAAATAAAGCCTAAGCCATGCATTAGAAGAGAAATAATTAGGATTAGAGCAGAAATCAATGAATTATCCAAAAGAAAAGAGAAAGGACCCAAATTAATAAAATTATACATGAAAGGGGAGATCACAACTAACACCAAAGAAATAGAAACAATCATCAGAATTTATTATCAACAACTATATGCCAATAAACTAAGCAACTTGGAAGAAATGGATGCCTTCCTGGAAACACATAAACTACCAAGATTGAAACAGGAATAAACTGACAACCTGAATAGACCAATAACCACTAACAAGATTGAAGCAGTGATCAAAAACCTCCCAAAAAACAAAGAGTCCAGGGCCTGATGGATTCCCTGGTGAATTTTATGAAACATTCAAAGAAGAATTAATACCTATACTCCTGACACTGTTACCAAAAAATAGAAATAGAAGGAAAACCCAAACTCCTTTTATGAGGCCAGCCTTACACTGATTCCAAAACCAGGCAAAGACCCCACCAAAAAGGAGAATTTCAGACCAATATCCCTGATGAATACGGATGCCAAAATTCTCAACAAGATCCTGGATAATATGATCCAACAGTACATTTAAAGGATTATCCATTACAGCCAGGTGGGATTTATCCCTGGGATGCAAGGGTGGTTCAACATTCGTAAATCAATCAATGTGATAGAACACAGAAATAAGAGAAGAGACAAGAACCACATGGTCCTCTCAATTGATACAGCTGGAAAATTAAAAAAAAAAAAATAACCTGTAACCTTTTCTTCACCCCAGCATGTACTACACTCTTTTCTCATTTCATTTTTCTCTGTAACATATATTGCCATTTGACACACCATATATATGCACGTTGACTATCTCTACCCATTAAAATATGATCTCCTTGCATTAAGAAATTTATCTTATTTGCATCGGCCCCACCCTCAGCACTCAGAAGAATATATGGCACTTATTATTTGTTGAATGAATGGAGTCATTTCTCTGTTTTCAAACACTTAAAGAGCATACAATAGGGGCCTGCCTAACCCTACTAAAGCAATTGACAAAACTGCACATCTCTAATATGTCTACTTATTATATCTAATCTCATCACATTTAAATACAACATGAAAAAAATCCAAACTAACTCTAAAATGATCTTGAAAATTTCATCTATGAGTGCCATAATTGTCAAATCCAATTGCCAGTCTAAACACTTTTGATAGAGTTGATCAATTCCTTGTTAAAATATTTTCTTCATTGGCTTCTAGGATATTAAATTTGGTTTCCTCCTACTTCATGCCATTTCCCTTGGTCTTTTTTTTTTTCCCTTCTAATTTCTTCTGGATCTCTAAATGTTGGAGTGTTCCAAGGCTCATCCCAGGACATTTTATCATCTCTGTTTATTCCTCCTCCCTAGGTGAGGTCACTGAGTCCTATGACTTTATATCGTATCCTTTTGTGATTCTTAATTTTTTATTTTCAGCTAGTGCCACTGCATTCAAATATGTATCCCTATATCCAACTATCTAGCTAATATTTTCATTTGGATGCTTAATAAACATCATAAGCATTCTCAAAATTCAAATTCAGGATTTTCTCACTCAAACCTGCTCCACTAACAACAACTCCATTTTACCAGTTCTTTGCGCCAAAAACCAGAATTTATCTTTGACTTCCCCTGCACTTCTCATGTCCCATGCCCAGCCAGTTATTGAAGTCTGTCAACTCTACTTCCGAAATGTGTCCAAAGACAGTTTATCACCCTGCTTTCAACTTTGCCCACCTTTGGACTACACACCAACCAAACAATCCCTTTAAAAATATATATCACATTATGTTTCATGCCCATTTAAAACTCTGAAATGTCTTTATATTAATATTCAAAGTACAAAATCCTTAAAATGGCAGACAGGGCACTATATATTCTGATGCCATGCATATTTCAGACTCTGTCTCATATCACTCACCCTTTCACTCACTGTGCTCCAAACATAATTGATTTTTTTTTAACCCCTCCTTAAATATAAGTTCATTTCTGCCTTTTTGTGTTTGCAGGATGATGTTCTCTTTGCTTACTGTGCCCTTGCCTCAGATATCTACATGTACTTCTTTCTCTCTTTATTCAAACCTCTCCTTTGATGTCACCCTCTGAAACAGGACTTCCTTGATTACTTTATTTAATTATAACACCTCCATCACCATATTTTTTTATTCCTTTACTTGGATTAGTCTTATCTCTTAAAAACTATCTAATATTTGTAAATATATGCATAATTTATTTTTTGTATCTATCTTTGTAGTTTAAGTTCTATTAGTGCAGGTACTTTGTTGGTTTTATTCAATTGTCTATCTCCAAGACCTAGAAATGTTTTGGGCACATAAATATTTGATGAATGATTGAATGACTGATCAAAGAATGAGTAAATATATGCATATAAAGGGAAAGGATATACAGCAATTGTATTTCTCACTGGGTAGATGAAATGGGTCATTTTGTTACCTCATTTTGCTTATCTGCATCTTTGCTTTTTTGTTAATGAAAACCTGTTGATTTTCCTATAGGAAAGATATAATTGAAATTCTTTTCCATTAAAAATTTTACAGACCAGGGAGAGTCAAGGAAGCAGAGGAGTAGCAGACTGAGATGACATCAGGTTGTAGGAGTTCAGCTAGATAGTTATCAAACCATTCGGAAGACCTACAAAACCAACAGGAGATCGAAGAGAAGAAAGGCAGCAATTCTTGGAACAGAAAATTGACGACTTTCTGAAAGGGAGGACGTGCTGAGAAGTGAATCCAAAGTGATGGGAAGATAGACCACAGGAGGAGAGGCCGGCTCCTGGCAAGTGGTGGAGCAACGGAGCATAAAATCCAAAATTTTAGAAGTCTGCTCCATGGGGGGACATTACTCCAGAGGCTAAGTGGGGATGGAGCCCTCACAGGGACATTGTGGTCTCAGGTCACACGGGGTCACAGAAAGATTGGGGGTGTCTGAGGATGGCAGAGCTCCCAGGTATCAGAGCAGGGAAGCTGGCTACAGAGACAGAGCTGAGGAGTGGGCTCTCACCTCAGGGTTACCTTAAACTGTGATCCACAGCACAGTCGGGCCACTGTTCTTTGAGCATGAATGCCACAAGTGGCAGGTCCGGGGAGACTCACCTTCCTCCTCCAGAGGAGCAGCGTGGTAGGAATCTGCTGGGTTTGGAGACTCTAAACAGGGCCTAGCACCAGAGATAGAAATGCTCAGTTACAGGCCAGGTGAACTCAGAGTGTGGCTGGAGACCAGGGAGAAGGGAGGGACTAACTGCTTTTCTCTGACGGTGCAATGAAGGCACCAGCTATTGGCTCCTCTGGCCAGAGACCGGGAGGCTGCCATTTTCATTCCCATCCTCCAGAGCTCTATGGAAAGCATTCAGGGGAAAAAAGCTCCGAGAGCGAACCCGAACAGATTACGTAGCCTGGTCCCTGGCAAGGGACCAAATCAAGTGGTACAATTCCGCCCCAGGCAAGGACATTTGAGAATCACTGCAACAGGCCCCTCCCCCAGAAAATCAACAAGAACATTCAGCCAAGAACAAGATCACCTATCAAGGACAATAGCAGACCTCCAGAGCTAGGGGAAAGCAACGCATATGGCTTTTTCCCCATGGTCCTTTAGTCTTGCAAAGTTAAATATTTTAAATTTTATTTTTTTCTTATTCTAATTTTTTAACCTTTCCTCTTTCCTCTTTTTCCCCCCTCTTTCCTCTTTTAATGTTTTTTAACTTGCTATATTAACAATACCTTTCTAAAAAAAATCTTTTTAAACCTTCATTATTATAGTCATATTTTATCCTTCATTGTATCTCACTTTACTTTTGCATAGTATAGGGTTTTTTTCTTCTAACAAATTTTGGGATTCAATTTCTTTTAATAGATCAAAATATACCCTAAATCTAGCACAGGGCTTTAATCTCATCCCCAGCATGAGGAAATTCTCTCCACTTTCTTTTTCTTTCCTTTCCCAACCAACTTATCCTATCAATTCCTTTTTTAGAATATTTTTAAAATTTTCATCTTTACACTCATATTCCATCCCTTCATTATGTTTACCCTTTTTTTGTGTATATATATAAGTTTTTCTTTCTTTAAAATTTTGGGAGGTAGTTTCTTCTAAGAGACCAAAATACACGCAAAATCAAGTGGGTGACTCAGTTTTATTCACCAGTCTAATATATATACATATATTAGGCAGTCTAATATATATACATATTTATTGTTATTTTATTTTTATTTTATATATATATATATTAAACTGCCTAATATATGTATATATATTATTTACACCCTTTCCTCTCCCCCCAGTTTGGGGTCTCTTCTGATTTGCTTCCCAAACATCTTTCTGGGGCCTTTGCCTCCTTTTAATATTTTATTCCACTTCATACATTCTTATCTGGATAAAATGACAAGGCAGAAAAACTCACCACAGAAAACAAACAAACAAACAAACAAGAGGCAGAACCAATGGCTATGGACCTAATCAATATGGACATAGGTAATATGTCAGATCTAGGGTTCAGAATGACGATTATCAAGGTGCTAGCTGGGATCGGAAAAGGCATGGAATATATTAGAAAATCCCATTCTGGAGAAATAAAAGCCCTTTCTGGAGAAATAAAAGAACTAAAATCTAACCAAGCTGAAATCAAAAAAGGTATTAATGAGGTGCAATCAAGAATGGAGGCTCTTACTGCTGGGATAAATGAGGCAGAACAGAGAATTAGTGATATAGAAAACCAAATGATGGAGAATAAAGAAGCTGAGCAAGAGAAACAAACAACTACTGGACCATTAGGGGAGAATTCAAGAGAAAAGCGATGCCAAAAGACGAAACAATATTAGCATAATTGGGATTCCAGAAGAAGAAGAGAGAGAAGAAGGTATATTGGGGTGAATTATTGTAGAGAACTTCCCTAATATGGCAAAGGTAACAAGCATCAAAATCCAGGAGGCACAGAGAAACCTCCTCAAAATCAACGAAAATGGGTCCACACCCCATCATTGAATAGTGAAACTTACGAGTCTTAGTGACAAAGAGAGAATCCTGAAAGCAGCCCGGGACAAGAAGTCTGTAACATACAATGGTATAAATATTGGATTGGCAGCAGACTTATCCACAGAAACCTGGCAGGCCAGAAAGAAATGGCATGATATATTCAGAGCACTAAACGAGAAAAACATGCAGCCAAGAATACTATATCCAGCTAGACTGTCATTGAAAATAGAAGGAGAGATAAAAAGCTTCCAGGACAAATAAAAACTAAAAGAATTTGCAAATACCAAACCAGCCCTACAGGAAATATTGAAAGGGGTCCTCTAAGTAAAGAGAGAGCCTGAAAGTGAATGGAGACAATATGCAGTAACAGTCACCTTACAGGCAATACAATGGCACTAAATTCATATCTTTCCATAGCTACCCTGAATGTAAATGGGCTGAATGCCCCAATCAAAAAACACAGGGTATCAGAATGGATAAAAAAACAAAACCCATCAATATGCTGTGTACAAGAAACTCATTTTAGACCCAAAGACACCTCCAGATTTAAAGTGAGGGGGTGGAAAACCACTTACCATGCTAATGGACATCAAAAGAAAGCTTGGGTGGTAACCTTATATCAAATAAATTAGATTTTAAGCCAAAGACTATAATAGGAGATGAGGAAGGACACTATAACATACTCAAAGGGTCTGTCCAACAAGAAGATCTAACAATTTTAAAGATCTATGCCCCTAATGTGGGAGCAGCCAACTATATAAACCAATTAATAACAAAATCAAAGAAACACAGCAACAATAATACAATAGTAGTAGGGGACTTTAACACCCGCCTCACTGAAATAGACAGATCATCCAAACAAAAGATCAACAAGGAAATAAAGGCCTTAAATGACACACTGGACCAGATGGACATCACAGATATATCCAGAATATTCCATCCAAAAGCAACAGACTTCACATTCTTCTCCAGTGCACATGGAACATTTTCCAGAATAGATCACATCCTGGGTTGCAAATCAGGTCTCAACTGGTACCAAAGGTTGGGATCATTCCCTGCATATTTTCAGACCACAATGCTCTGAAGCTAGAACTCAACCACAAGAGGAAAGTTGGAAATAACTCAAATACATGGAGGCTAAAAAACATCCTACTAAAGAATGAATGGGTCAACCAGGAAATTAAAGAAGAATTGAAAAAATTCATGGAAACAAGTGAAATGAAAACACAACTGTTCAAAATCTTTGGGACACAGCAAAGGCAGTCCCAAGAGGAAAGTATATAGTCATACAAACCATTCTCAAGAAACAAGAAAGGTCTCAAGTACACAACCTAATCCTACACCTAAAGGAGCTGGAGAAAGATCAGCAAAGGAAGCCTAAACCCAGCGGGAGAAGAGAAATAATAAAGATCAGAGCAGAAATCAATGAAATAGAAATTAAAAGAACAGTAGAACAAATCAAAGAAACTAGGAGCTGGTTCTTTGAAAGAATTAATAAGATTGATAAAGCCCTGGCCAGACTTATCAAAAAGAAAAGAGAAAGGACCCAAATTAATAAAATCATGAAGGAAAGAGGAGAGATCACAACCAACACCAAAGAAATACAAACAATTATAAGAACATATTATGAGCAACAATAAGAACATATTATGAGCAACAATACGCCAGCAAATTTGACAATCTGGAAGAAATGGATGCATTTCTAGGGACATATAAACTACCACAACTGAACCAGGATGAAATAGAAGACCTGAACAGACCCATAACCCATAAGAAGATTGAAGCAGTCATCAGGAATCTCCGAACAAACAAGAGCCCAGGGCCAGACGGCATCCCAGGGGAATTCTACCTAACATTTAAAGAACAATTAATACCTATTCTCCTGAAACTGTTCCAAAAAATAGAAATGGAAGGAAAACTTCCAATCTCATTTCACGAGGCCAGCATTACCTTGATCCCAATACCAGACAAAGACCCCATGAAAAAGAGAATTATAGACCAATATCCTTAATGACATGGATGCAAAAATTCTCACCAAAATAATAGGATCCAACAGTACATTAATAGGATTATTCACCATGACCATGTGGGATTTATTCCTGGGCTGCAAGGTTGGTTCAACATCCACTAATCAACTAATGTGACACAATACATTAATAAAAGAAAGAAACATATGATACTCTCAATAGATGCTGAAAAAGCATTTGACAAAGTACAGCATACTTTCTTGATCAAAACTCTTCAAAGTGTAGGGATACAGGACACATTCCTCAATATCATCAAAGCCATCTATGAAAAACCCACAGCGAATATCATTCTCAATGGGGAAAAACTGAGAGCTTTTGCCCTAAGGCCAGGAACTCGGCAGGGATGTCCATTATCACCACTGCTATTCAACATAGTACTAGAAGTCCTAGCCTCAGCAATCAGACAACAAAAAGAAATTAAAGGCATCCAAATCAGCAAAGAAGAGGTCAAACTCTCACTCTTTGCCAATGATGTGATACTTTATGTGGAAAACCCAAAAGAATCAACTCCAAAACGCTAGAACTCATACAGGAATTCAGTAAAGTGTCAGGATATAAAATCAATGCACAGAAATCGGTTGCATTTCTATACAACAACAAGATAGAAGAAAGAGAAATGAAGGAGTCAATGCCATTTACAATTGCTCCCCAAACCATAAGATACCTAGGAACAAACTAACCAAAGAGGCAAAGAATCTGTATGCAGAAAACTATGAAGTACTCATGAAAGAAATTGAGGAAGATGCAAAGAAATGGAAAAATGTTCCATGCTCATGGATTGGAAGAACAAATATTGTGAAAATGTCTATGCTACCTAAAGCAATCTATATGTTTAATGCAATCCCTATCAAAATACCATCCTTTTTTTTTCAAAGAAATGGAGGAAATAATCCTAAAATTTATACAGAACCAGAAAAGACCTCGAATAGCCAGAGGAATGTTGAAAAAGAAAGCCAAATTTGGTGGCATCACAATTCCAGACTTTGAACTCTATTACAAAGCTGTCATCATAAAGACAGTATAGTACTAAAAAAAAAAAAAAAAAGGAAAACAAAAAAAAAAAAAAAAAAAAAACAAAAAACAAAAAACAAAAAACAGAAAAAAGACAGTATGGTACTGGCACAAAAACACACACATAGATCAGTGGAACAGAATAGAGAGCCCAGAAATGGACCCTCAGCTCTATGGTCAACTAATCTTTGACAAAATAGAAAAGAATGTCCAATGAAAAAAAAGACAGTCTCTTCAACAAATGGTGTTGGGAAAATTGGACAGCCACATGCAGAAAAATGAAACTGGAACATTTCCTTACACCACACAAAAATAGACTCAAAATGGATGGAAGACCTCAATGTGAGAGAGGAATCCATTCAAAATCCTTGAGGAGAACACAGGCAGCAACCTCTTCGACCTCAGCCGCAGCAACTTCTTCCTAGAAACATTGCCAAAGGCAAGGGAAGCAAAGGCAAAAATGAACTACTGGGACTTCAACAAGATCAAAAGCTTTTGCATAGCAAATGTAATAGTCCACAAAACCAAAAGCCAACTGACAGAATGGGAGAAGATATTTCCAAACTACATATCAGATAAAGAGCTAGTATCCAAAATCTATGAAGAGCTTGTCAAACTCAACACCCAAAGAACAAATAATCCAATCAAGAAACGGGCAGAGGACGTGAACAGACATTTCTGTAAAGAAGACATCCAAATGGCTAACAGACACATGAAAAAGTGCTCAACATCACTTTGCATCAGGGAAATACAAATCAAAGCCACAGTGAGATACCACCTCACACCAGTCAGAATTGCTAAAATTAACCAGTCAGGAAACACCAGATGCTGGTGAGGATGTGGAGAAAGGAGAACCCTCCTCCACTGTTGGTGGGAATGCATGCTGGTGCAGCCACCTTGGAAAACAGCATGGAAGTTCCTCACATAGCTGAAAATAGAGCTACCCTATGACCCAGCAATTGCACTACTGGGTATTTACCCTAAAGATACAAACGTAGTCATCCGAAGGGGCATGTGCACCCGAATGTTTATAGTAGCAATGTCCACAATAGCCAAAGTATGGAAAGAACCTAGATGTCCATCAATAGATGAATGGATAAAGAAGAGGTGGTATATATATACAATGGAATACTATGCAGCCATAAAAAGAAATGAAATCTTGCCATTTGCAATGATATGAATGGAACTAGAGGGTATTATGCTGAGCAAAAGAAGTCAATCAGAGAAAGACAATTATCATATGATCTCTCTGATATGAGGAATTTGAGAGGCAGAGTGGGGGATTTGGGATTAAGGAAGGAAAAAGTGAGACAAGATGGGATCAGGAGGGAGACAAACCATAAGAGACTCTTAATCTTACAAAACAAACTGAGGGTTGCTGGGGGAGGGGGGTATGGAGAAGGTGGTTGGGTTATGGACATTGGGGAGGGTATGTGCTATGGTAAGTGCTGTGAAATGTGTAAGCCTAATGATTCACAGACTTGTACACCTGGGGCAAATAATACATGATATGTTAATTTAAAAAATTGAAAAAAAATAAAGGAGAATGTGAAGGTAAAAAAAAAAAATTCACAAGCCATACTCTCAAATGAATAAAGTAGCTAAGTCCAAAGGTCAGTGTATTAGTAACCCACTTTTGCTCAATTTTCTGTACTTCTGAAGCCAACACTGTCATAAAAAGAGGCAAGCTGATTGACCAATTGACAAAGATAATGAATGGAAATATGAATAAAGGTAAGTGTAAATTGTTTAAACATCATGCAGATGTCAATAATAACTTAAATGGGAAGGGACCCAAGTAAATTATATAAGCCTGGATAAACGCCAAATTGTTTACAAAAAATATTTTGTGATATGAAGAAGTCTTTAGCAAGTTCACTAAAAATATGTAATACCCCATTGTATCATGAAAGTTGAAAAATATGCTATTTGGCTCCATTCAGAAATCAATGTACAGTTTTAGTAAGTGAATATTTGTTCTATTTCAATAATTCTAAAGATCCAGAAGTCATTTAGAAGATTTTCAAGCACTTGTACCACAAGATCATGAGCCATCCTTTTTCAGTCCATTTAAATTATTATTATATTATTATTATTACTAATGACTTTCTATGGTACAAAGCATTCTGTTGGAATTTCTGGAGGAAAGCAAGACAAGTATAAAACTGTTTATGCTGAACTAGTATTCACACACTTATAAAGGAAGCAGCTATGTGCACAATTAAGCATCAAATAATATCAAAAATTCTACTTGCTTTTATCAGAGGGACAAGGGCTCTGTGAGTATGGAAGGAGATTGTTGGGAGGGATATATTATAATATTCATGGATGAAGGATTTGACTTGGATATGATTTTCATAGATAGGTAAGGACCAGAGGTAGGAGGAGAGCATTCCTAACAAAATGAACAAATTGAGAAAAGGTCAAGAATTAGGAAAGATAAGTAAAGGAAAAAAGAGTGGAATGAACAAGGAAGAGGTTTCACTGAAAAAGTAGAATGAGAGATAAACCTGGGAAAACAGGTTGGGGCAATGGTGTGCTCATAAATTAACACCCAGCTCTCTAGGAAGCCCTGATATATAGGATTGACCAATTTATGTGGTATAGAATATTCTCACTATGGCCAGTTTCAAGCTTCCAACATATGTCAGTGAACACAGAATTGGGAAGAGATGCACATAACGGGCTCCTGAAAGCTGGTATGATCCAGTTTCAGCATGCTCCTGCATTTGGGTCAAAAGGTGCAGAGATCAGAATAATGTACTAAGAAAATCTCTTATAGGGAATGAGAAGTCACTGAAGGATTTTGAACTAGGTAATGGCATAATCAAGTTTATATTCTGGTACAAGGATTGACAGCAGATTTTTTGAAGAACTGGAGAATGAAAACCTAGATTGGGAAACTAAAAAAAAAAAACCAGACTATTTTAAAAAGTCTTGTTGAGAGACAATGAAAGCCTGATTCAAAGTAGATGCAAGGAAAAAAGTGTGCATTGTAAGAAGTATAGATGTCTGATCGATTATGAGCAACAAAGACAGAATTGAAAATAATTCTCAAGTTTCTGACTTAGGTGCCTGAGTGGACAGTGGTGCCATTAATCATTACAAGGAACAAAGGGGGAATACATGTTGCTTATGGATGACTAAAATGGGAGTTAGAGAAGATAATTTTCATGTGCTGAATTTGGAACATATTAAATGCCATTAAAATGTCATGGGGGGGGCTCTTGGGTGGCTCAGTGGGTTAAGCCTCTGCCTTTGGCTCAGGTCATGATCCCACAGTCCTGGGATTGAGCCCCGCATCGGGCTCTCTGCTCAGTAGGGAGCCTGCTTCCCCCTCTCCCTCTGCCTGTCTCTCTGCCTACTTGTGATATCTCTCTCTGTGTCAAATAAATAAATAAAATCTTAAAAAAATGTCACTGGGTCAGTTCATATTTAAAACTTTCTAAATTACAGGCCTGGTGCCAAAATGTCATTAATCACCATATTTAATAACTGCACAATATTCAGTAGAGATGTGCTATAATTTTTACTTACCCTTTTTCTTTTGGTTGGACATCTCAGACATGATCCATTTGTTCCTGTTACAAACAATGTAGCAATATACATAGTTGGATAAGATATTTTCTTTTTTATTTTTGATTATTTACTTAGATTACATTCCTAGTTACAAAATTACTGGGTCAAAAGGCATGTATATTTTATGGCTTAATTAATATTGGCAATTTAGTTCCCAAAAGAGTTATATCAGTTTATACCACCACCACTAAAAGTACCAGTTTCACTAAATTCTCTTTTTATTTCGAGCTTTCCTGAGATATAATAGACATATAACATTATAAAAGTTTAAGGTATATAATAGGATGATTTGATACAGGTATATATTGCTGGATAATTACCATGATAAGGTTAGTTAACACTTCCATCACCTCATATAATTATCTTTGTGTGTGTGTGTGTGTGTGTGTGTGTGTGTGTGTGTGTGTTGAGAACATTTAAGATTTACTCTTAGCAAATCTCAAATATATAATACAATATTCTTAATTGTAGTCACCATGCTATATATTAGATCTCCAGAACATATGCATCTTATAAGTGGAAGTTTGTCACTTTGACCAACATCTCCCCACATTCCCCACTCCCTGGTAACTACCACTCTACTCTGTTTCTATGACTTCAGCTTTTTTGGATTGACTCCATATATCAATAAGATCACTCAATATTTGTCTTTCTCTGAGTTATTTCACTTAGCATAATGCTCTCAAGCTCCATCCATGTTGTCACACATAGTAGGATTTTGTTGATCTTTATCTATTTTGTTTCTGGCCTCTATTTCTGCTCTGATCTTTGTTATTTCCTTCCTTCTGCTAACTCTGGGCTTAGCTTGTTCTTCTTTTCCTACTTTTTAAAAAGATTTTATTTATTTATTAGAGAGAGAGCGAACACGAGCAGGCTAGGAGGGGCAGAGGGAGAGGGAGAAGCGGACTCCCTGCTGATCTGAGACCCCCCCCCTCCAATGTGGGGTTCAATCCCAGGACCCGGAGATCATGACCTGAGCTGAAGGTAGATGCTTAAACAGCTGAGCTACCCAGGTGCCCCTCTACTTTCCTGAAGTATGAGATTGTTTATTTGAGGTCATCTTTAAGGCAGCTGTTTATATCTATAAACTTCCTTCTTAAAACAATGGCTCTGAATGACACACCAGACCAGAAGAACTTAACAGATATATTCAGTACTTTCCATCATAAAACAGCAGAATACACATTCTTTTCAAGGGCACATGGAACATTCCCCAGAATAGATCACACATTAGGCCACAAAACAGGCCTCAACAAATTCAAGAAGATCAAAGTCATATCATGCAGCACGGCACTATGAAATTAGAAGTCAAACACAAGAAAAATCTGGAAAGACCATGAATACATGTTACTAAACAATGAGTGGGTCAAACAATAAAGAAAGAAGAAAATAAAAAATACATAGAAACAAATGAAAATGAAAACACAATGGTCCAAAACCTTTGGGATGCAGCAAAAGTGGTTCCAATAGGGAAGTATATAGCAATACAGGACTATATCAAGAAGCAAGAAATCTCTCAAATAAACAACCTAACCTTATACCTAAAGGAGTTAGAAAAAGAACAAAAAAATGAAGTCTAAAGCTAGCAAAAAGAAGGAAATAATAAAGATTACAGCAGAAATAAATAATATAGAAACTAAACAAACAAACAATAAAACAGATACACATAGGTACCAATGGTACATAGACACACAGATCAATGGAATACAATAGAAAAACCAGAAATAAACCCATGACTATAAGGTCAATTAATCTTTGACAAAGCAGGAAAGACTATCAATAGGAAAAAGACAGTCTCTTCAACAAATGGTGTTGGGAAAACTGGCCAGCTACATGCAAAAGAATGAAACTGGGCCACTTTCTTACACCATACACAAAAATAAATTCAAAGTGGATTAAAGACACAAATATGAAACCTGAAACCATACAAATCCTAGAAGAGAACACAGGCAGTAACCTCTTTGACATTAATTGTAGCAACTTCTTTCTAGGTATGTCTCCTGAGGCAAGGGAAACAAAAGCAAAAATAAACTATTGGAACTACATCAAAACAAAAGGCTTCTGAACAGTGAAGGAAACAATCAACAGAAATAAAGTCAACCTACAGAATGGGAGCAGATATTTGCAAAAACTTACCTGATAAAGGGTTAGTATCTAAAATATATAAAGAACTTATACAACTCAACACCCAAAAAACAAATAATCCAATTAAAAATGGGCAGAAGACATGAACAGACATTTCTCCAAAGAAAACATCCAGATGGCCAACAGACACACTAATATATGCTCAACATCATTCATCACCAGGGAAATGCAAATCAAACCTACAATTAGATCAATAAGATTTCACCTCACACTCTCAGAATGGTTAAATCAACACAAGAAACAAGTGTCGGTGAGGATTTCCAGAAAGGGAAACCCTTGTGCACTGTTGGTGGGAATGCAACTGGTGCAGCCACTGTGAAAACAGTATAGAGGTATTACAAAAAGTTAAAAATTGACCTACCTTATGACTCAGCAATTGCACTGCTATTTAGCCAAAGAATACAAAAATACAGATTCAAAGGGGTATATGCATCCTGATGTTTATAACACCATTATCAATAATAGTTAAACTATGGAAAGAGTCCAATGTCCATCAGCTGATGAATGGGTAAAGAAAATGAGGTATATATATACACAATGGAATATTACTCAGCCATCAAAATAATGAAACCTTACCATTTGCAATGACATGGACAGAGCTAGAGTGTATTATGCTAAGCAAAGTAAGTACGAAAAGACAACTACCATATGATTTCACTCTTATGTGAGTGAAATATGTGGAATTTAAGAAACAAATGACCACTGGGTATTATATTCAACCAATGAATCACTGAACATTATATCAAAAACTAATGATGTACTATACCTTGGCTAATTGAGTTTAAATTACCTATATCTACATAGATATAGATATATATGTATATGGAGCACCAAATAAATGAGCAAAGGGAATAAAAGAGAGAGAAAGAGAGGCAAACCAAGAAACAGATTCTTAAGTATAAAGAAAAAATTGATGGTTACCGGAATTGACGTGGTGGGGAGATGGGTTAACCATGTGATGGGGATTAAAGAGTGCACTTGTTGTAATGAGCATCAGGTGACGTTTGGATGTGTTGAATCACTATATTATACACCTGAAAAACAATATTACACTGTATGTTCACCAACTGGAATTTACATACACAATTTAAAAAATAAAATTAAAATTAAAAAAAAAACTTCTTAGAATTGCTTTTTCAGGATCCCACAGGTCCAGTATGTTTTATTTTCATTTTCATTTATTTCAAGATTTTTAAAAAATTTCCCTTTTGACTCCTTTGACTCTGTTTGTTCAGGAGTGTGCTGATTAGTTTGCACATATTTGTGAATTTTCCAATTTTTCACTTATTTTTGAATTCTTGCTTCATACCATTATTTTTGGAAAAGGTACTTGGTATGATTTCAGATTTCTTAAGTTTGCTAAGACTTGCCCTAACATATTCTCCTGGAGAACGTTCTGTTGTGTTTGAGTAGACTGAATTCTGTAGTTGTTATCTGGAATGTTCTGCACATGTCTGTTCAACCCCTTTGGCCTAGAGTGTAACTCGAACCCAACATTTCCTTATTGATACACTGTCCGGATGATCTATCAATTGGGAAAGTGGAGTTTTGACATCTCCTATTACTGTATTTTTGTCTTTTTTCTCCCTTCAGATCTGTTAGTATTTATTTAATATATTTTGGTGCTCTGATGTTGGGTGCATCTATATTTATAATTGTTATATCTCCTTGATGAATTGATGCTTTTATATCACACAATGACCTTCTTTGTCTCATTACAGCTTTTGAATTAAAGTATGTTTTGTCTCATAAAGTTTAGCTATCCCTGCTCTCTTTGCATGAAATGTCTTTTACCATTCCTTCACTTTGAGCCTATGTCTGTCCTTAAAGCTGAAGTGACTTTCTTAAAGGTAACATAGCTTGGTCCTGTTTTTTTTGGTTTTTTGTTTTGTTTTGTTTTGTTTTACTTTTTTAATTGAGCCAGATACTCTATGCCTTTTGATTGGAGAATTTAACCCATTTATGTTTAAAATAATTATTGATAGGTAAGGTCATCTTATTGTTTTCTGGTTTATATGTAGTTGTCTTGTTCCTTTATTCCTCTCTTGATGTCTTTCTTTGTGAATTGATAATTTTCCATCATGGTCTGCTTTGATCACCTTCCCTTTACCTTTTGTATATATACTGTAGGTTTTTTGCTTTGTGTCTTCCATGAAG
This sequence comes from Enhydra lutris kenyoni, assembly GCF_002288905.1. Lineage (NCBI taxonomy): Eukaryota > Metazoa > Chordata > Mammalia > Carnivora > Mustelidae > Enhydra > Enhydra lutris. The sequence continues at coordinate 3,804,988 of NW_019154149.1, read as the reverse complement.
CATTGTACAGGTATTCTACATTAAACCGATAACATTGATTGCATGCAAAAACTTACCTTCTACTCTCCTCTTTTACTCCCACCCTTTTATTTTGTTGATGTCATAATTATATCTTTTTATATTGTATAGTCATTAAAAATATTTTAGATATAGTTACTTTTAATGTCTTGTCCTTTAACATTTACATTAGTATTAAGTGGTTAACTCACCACCATATCACAGTTAGAGTATTCTGAGCTTGACTATATTCTTACTGGCTCAGTATGATGTACATTTTTATATGTTTTCATGTTACTAATTAGCCTCCTTTCATTTCAGCATGAACTTCTTTCAGCATTTCTTATAAGGCAAGTCTAGTAGTGAGGCACTCCCTCAACATTTTTTTTAGTAAGCTCTCCCTCAACATTTTTTTTAGTAAGCTCTGTGTCCAACCTGAAGTTTGAACTCATGACCCCAAGATCAAGAATCATATGCTCTACTAACTGAGCAGGCCAGACCCTCCTTTCAGCTTTTGTTTTGTTTGGGACAGTCTTTACCTTATTTCATTTCTTAAGGACAACTTTGCCAGATAAAGTATTCTTGGTTAGCAGTGTTTTTTTCCTTTTAGCACTTTGAATATATCATGCCACTCTTTTGTAGATTTCTGCCAAGAAATCTGCCAATAGGCTTGTGGGGGTTCCCAGCTTCACCAAATCCTTGCCAATGCTGAGTAAAGACTGATTTTTTTCTACTCAGCTAATAGATACAATATAATACCTCATTTAAAAGTTCATTTACCGGGGTGCCTGGGTGGCTCAGTGGGTTAAGCCTCTGCCTTCGGCTCAGGTCATGATCTCAGGGTCCTGGGATCAAGCCCCACATCGGGCTCTCTGCTCAGCAGGGAGCCTGCTTCCTCCTCTCTCTGCCTGCCTGTCTGCCTACTTGTGATCTCTATCTGTCAAATAAATAAATAAAATATTTTAAAAAAATAAATAAAAAATAAAAGTTCATTTACCAATGAGATTTAATATTAGCATGTTGATTCTTATCAGTGTGCTTATTTAAACGCATTTCCAAATTATTAAGATGAAGTTTCATGCTTCCATTCATGTTTAAACTTTCACTTGCTCACCATTACTAACTCATCTTCACATATGTTTTCTTTGTAACAACACTATCTTAAGCAATCTCCTTCATTTGTTTGTTTATTTTCAGTTTCTGCTTCTATAACATAAACTTCCATGTAAGCAGGAAACTTGCCTTTTCTTTTTTCCACTATTGTACTCCCAGTGCTGGTAACAATGCCTGGCAACAGAGAAACAAATATTTGTTGAAGAAATGATGAAACAACAGGATAATTTAGACATCTCAGGGCATAATTCCATCAGCTATTTTCCATGAGATCTCCTCTGTGGCAAAATAGTTAATGCTCTTTCATAAAATCCTCATTACTCTTAGTGAATGTTTTAAACACTAAGAAATGAAATTGATGTGTTCATATCTTGTTCAATCTTGTTTCTTTTATTCTTAGTGAGACTATATTGATGTTGCCTTAAAAAATGTAGGTTGCAAGGACAGGGATGTGACTTTTCTAATTAATCTCTGTGTCCTCTTCCCAAATACCTAGGGCAATATCACAGACACAATGGAGAAGCAAAAATTATTAACTTTTAACAATAGTGCTGATAATCTGGCTGTTACAAAGAAAAGAATGCCATTCTAGAAATCTCTGCCAAACTTTATTTCAATAGAATTAAAACATCGTGATAGGCGTATGCAGTGTTAGGTCTAATTTTAGCATCATCAGAACTTCATTGACATATATTTTTAAAAAAGAAAAACACTGCATTTGCTCTTCTACACAAATACATTTTCCTGGAGGGGATAAATCACAACAAGAAACAAACATTAAGAAGGTACCACAGCACTTTTTAGCCTAAAGAACCAAAATCATTTCAAGGCATCTAGCTGACTGAGGAATATCCATTTTGTTGTATTTCGTTTCAGTGTTCCAAAATTCATTGTTTGTACACCACAGCCAGTGCTCCATGCAATACATGACTTTCTTAATACCCACCACCAGGCTCACCCAACCCCACACACCCCTCCCCTCCAAAACCCTCAGTTTGTTTCTCAGAGTCCACAGTCTCTCATGGTTTGTCTCCCCCTCCGATTTCCCCCAACTCACTTCTCCTCTCCATCTCACAATGTCCTCCATGTTATTCCTTATGCTCCACAAGTAAGTGAAACCATATGATACTTGACTCTCTCTGCTTGACTTATTTCACTCAGCATAATCTCTTCCAGTCCCGTCCTTGTTGATGTAAAAGTTGGGTATTCATCCTTTCTGATGGAGGCATAATACTCCACTGTATATATGAACCATATCTTCTTTATCCATTCATCCACTGAAGGGCATCTTGGCTCTTTCCACAGTTTGGTGACTGTGGTCATTGCTGCTATGAATATTGGGGTACAGATGGCCCTTTTTTTTGCTACATCTGTATCTTTGGGGTAAATACCCAGTAGTGCAATTGTTGGGTCATAGGGAAGCTCTATTCTTAATTTCTTAAGGAAATTAAGAAATTAAAGATTTTATATTAAGAAAATAAAAATTTTCCAAAGTTGCTGCACCAACTTGCATTCCCACCAACAGTGTAAGAGGGTTCCCCTTTCTCCACATCCTCCCCAACACTTGTTGCTTACTGTCTTATTAATTTTGGCCATTCTAATAGTGTAAGGTGGTATCTCAATGTGGTTTTTATTTGAATCTCCCTTATTGCTAATGATGATGAACATTTTTTCATGTGCCTGTTAGCCATTTGTATGTCTTCTTTGGAGACGTGTCTGTTCATGTCTTCTGCCCATTTTTGGAGGAGGGGCAAGATGGTGAAGAAGTAGGAGAGCCTGTTTCAACCAGTCCCTAAAGTGAGCTAATTATCTACCAGAACACTCTGAACACCCATGATATCAGCCTAAGATGTAGGATTATACACTTCTGGATCTCTACAGGGGCAGAAGATATCAGTCGAGAGGTAAAGCATACTGGGAACAATCTCAATCGGACTGATATTGGAGAATAATCAGAAGTGGGGGGAGCCACCAGAAGTGACCCATTGGAAAGTAATACCCCAATATGACAGCACCCTGTGATTGGGGACCAGCATTATCTTGAAGTCTGGTTAAAAGCACTCAAAAAGAGCAAAAGATCTTAAGGGGCAACTGGTGGAATCGGGAGGTCATGGGCACCAACCTAAACCCACAGACCCAGGACGGCCACTGCCAGTGACCACCTGTGCCAGACAGAGTGCAACTGAGCCCCCGGGGTTGCGTGGCTTCCATCACGGCCACTCATGCCCCTGCATGAGAGTCTAATGACGGTGCCAGCCTGTGCTACCTAGAACTTTTTCACACTGTGCGACCAGGAACTGACCCACTCCCTGCTGGCCCTGAGAAAGCTCCATCCTGGAGCTAACCGGCGATCTCTAGGACTGGCCAAGGGTCTGGACTCTCCCAGCCTCAGTGCAATCACTGGAGCTGGCAACCTGAGGTTGGCAGTCCAGGCAAAGGCAGCCACCAGAAGCGGGCTCCCTGGACCAATTTCACTTGCAGTTTTGGCACGCAGGTGCAGAGACAAGTGGGCGCTTAAGGCAACCCCTGAGATGGTGGCTTGGGGACATGCTTTGCCTGTAGGAGGTTGCACCACTTAGCAGAACTTGCAGAGAGGGAGTCTGTGTGCTCTGGACCACAGAGAGGGTTGCAGACTGAGGCTTCTCTCTGAGATGGAGGACTGGGTGCAGTTTACTTTCTGAAAAGCTGCAAAAAGCCCCTAATGAGGAGGGAAAAAAAAAAAAAAAACAACCTCCAGAGAACAAAGGCCTGAAAAACTGGTTTCCACAGAGACCAGACCCTTGGTACGGGGCAGGAGGTCTCAACCCAAGCAAGACTGACTGAAAAACAATGCAACAGGCCCCTCCCCCAGAAAGCCAGGGGAAAAAATCGAGAGGACAAGCACCACAGGGTCCCCATAAAACTGTAAAACCCCAATATCAGGGGAAAAGAAGATATTAAGCGTCCAGTATTGCCCTAGAACCTGTATATTTCATGGATACAACTTCTATTTTTAATTCGTTCTCACTATTCTTGTTCTGTTTAATCTTTTTTAAGCTACTTACCATTACAACTAGAGGTTGAATACACATATTCCGTAATAACCTTTTAACTTGAACTTTTTTCATACATATACCTGTATTTTCCTTTTTCTTTTCTATTTTTTTTAAAAATACACATATAGATATAAGCTTCAAGGTAATCCTCTTTCCCTAATCAATACTACCCCTATATATAAACACGTTTTAATCTCCCTTTATCTCCAGAAAGTTGAGTCCTTTAACAAAGTTATCAAGATACACCCAGGAAGAATCAAAATAACCTTCCTTGCCCACATTGAAGATTTATAACCACCCTCACATCTTTTTCTTCTGATTGAGGAATATCCAAATAAGCCTATATGTTCCCACTCACAACATACAATCATTTATTCATATATGCATATAAATACACATAATATGAATATACATGTAGATATACACACATATACATGTATACACAGTTAATTAATATATTCATATATTCATTGTCACAGTTTTCAAATTTGTACCAAACATTCATGATTTAATTAAGCACTATGCTTACATGTTGCTCAACATATAGTCAATCAGTTGAAAACATTAGTATAGCTACTTCAAAACTGCTGTTAAAATACTAACTTAATATCCTTTGTAAAAATACTCACACAACACAATTTTCTCCTAGAAATGAAGGTCAAGGAACACTTGGTTTCTCCTACCTACAGTTAGGTTAATGATTCCCACTAAAGGATTTTAAAATACACAAAATATTTTCTCTACATTTGATTATTTTTCCCTTGCAACAATCCTTTGCAGTCCATAGAAATTGAGCCTTTATTGTGATCCATTATTCTGATGCAAATATTAAGCAAAGATTGTCAGGTGACTAGTTCCAGATCTGTAGCAGGTGAGGAGCAGAGGTAGATTTGCAAAATACAGGTTTCCTTATTCATGAAAAACTTCCCTGCCTTTCAACAGATGATGAGAGCTATATTTCTCTTTCCATTTTTTAACTCTCCAAAGGTACAGAACTAAATGTAATACTTATAGTAATTTTCTCAATTTTTGTACACTTATTTCCCCCTTTCTTAATGGTTTATCATTCTTTTTTATCCATGTTTTATATATGTTAATTAATATTAGTAGTAGATGGGATATAAGTTATTAACAATCACCACCTTTCCTCGACTACTCTAGCCCTCTCCAATCCCACCTCTGGTAAAATGGACGAATTCCACAAGAAAGACTTGGGGGCTGCACTGGTGGCATGAGGGCAGGGGCTGTTGTGAGGCCCACCTTTCCACATTTGAGAACATGCCTGTCCTGTTGAGACCAATGGAGTCCTCATCATGTTCATTTTTTAAAAGGAGGAGAAGCCTGGATCATGGATGCTTCACCTTTAAGAAATAATTTTTATTAAGTGGAAGAAAAAGTTTTGGACAAAGAAAGTATGGCAAATATAATGCCATGCATAAAAACATGACAATAGTTTAAAACTCCATAAATCCATTCTATACATGGTAGAAACTAAATATTTAAAGCCTTAGAACTGAAAAGTTAACGAATTAAATTTACAAAATGAGGAACTGTTCCAGCTATTTTTTTTTAATATTTTATTTATTTATTTGACAGACAGAGATCACAAGTAGGCAGAGAGGCAGGCAGAGAGAGAGAGAGGAGGAAGCAGGCTTCCTGCCGAGCAGAGAGCCCGATGCGGGGCTCGATCCCAGGACCCTGGGATCATGACCTGAGCCGAAGGCAGAGGCTTTAACCCACTGAGCCACCCAGGCGCCCCCCAGCTATGTTTTAATTAGTGAAATGTGTAGAACTTGTTCTCTTTACTGAGGACAGAAAATGTGACTTTCAGGAAGGCAGAATCTGCAGAGTCAAGCACATATCCTACTAATCTGTTGTTTTCCCTGGGTGTTCATACATCTTGGCCTAAAACATGTTATGGTTTCCCAAATGTAGTTGTTGAAAGAATTCTTTAGGGACCCAGCCATTCCAAGGTAAAATGAGAGTGCACTTTCAGTGCACTCAGCTCTTGTACCACTGTGTCCCACTGGATGAACTCAACTGGAACCAGCTTTTGAGGGAATCTTAATGATCTGGTTCTCATAGGTTAGCACCTCAGAATATTAAGCAGAGCAGAAAAAAGAAAAGAATGGATATAAAGTAGCAAACAGCAACACACAGAAGTATTCAACTGTTAACATTTGATTTTTAGAGCTCTTTATTTATTAAGGCTCTTACAACTTTGTTATCCTTATCACATGTATTTTTTCATTTTGTGATAACTTATCTTGGCCTTTGAAAAGGATGAGGATTATTGCATAAAAATTAGTAGTTTTCTTTAAACCTCAGTTGTTTTGGATAATAAGTTCCTGGAAACATCCTGTACCTCCCAATTCACTTATTTCTCAAGTTATTTTGCATAATCAGAGAGGCTCTGCTAACAACGCTTCTGAGTATATAACAAGACAGAAGCTCCTACAGTTTACTCTCGATGCATTTTCCTTTTTAAAGTAGATGCACCAGGGACCTCTGATGGCTCAGTCAGTTAGGCGTCTGCCTTTGGCTCAGGTCATGATCCTACGGCCTTTGGATTGAGTCCCTCATTGGGCTCCTTACTCACTTGGGAGCCTGCTTCTCCCTCTCCCTCTGCTGCTCTCTCTCCCTGACAAATAAATAAAATCTTCTAAAAAATTAAATAAAGTAGATTCACCTTCCCAGTAGCAAGATTTTACTACTACCAGCAGTAGTAGTAATTTTCCCAGTGAGTTGTAGGGTTATGATTATACTTTTGCCTTTGTTCTCATAGTGGTCTGGATATTTCCTGTCCTATGTAATAAGTCTGTAAGAGTCTTTTTCTTTTTTTTTTTTTAAAAGATTTTATTTATTTATTTGAGAGAGAGAGAGAGACTATGAGAGGAGAGAGGTCAGCGGGAGAAGCAGACTCCCTGCTGAGCAGGGAGCCCAACGTGGGACTCGATCCCAGGACTCCAGGATCATGACCTGAGACGAAAGCAGTCACTTAACCAACTGAGCTACCCAGGCATCCCTGTAAGGGTCCTTCTTCAGCTAAACATGACATGCAAAATGTCTGAGTGGCTACAACACTCAACAACTCACTTTATTATTTTTTAACTATATTTCATTGCGGTAAAAACACTTAACATGAGATTTACCCTGTTAACAATTTCTTAAGTGTACAGTACATTATTGTTGACTATAGATACAATATTCTACAGCAGCTCTCTAGAGTTTATTCATCTTTTTAACTGAAAAGGGGAGTTACTAATCAATGGGCATAACTTTCATTTCAGCAGCTCACTTTATTTTTCTTAGAGAAAGAGAAAGAGAGAGTGTGGAGAGAGGGGCAGAGAGAGAATTTTTTAAAAGATTTTATTTATTTATTTGAGAGAGAGAGAGAGAGGCAGAGAGAGACAGAGCACAAGTGGGGGTGGGGGCATAAGGAGAGGGAGAAGCAGACTCCCTACTGAGTAGAGAGCCCATGCAGGGCTCAGCCCTAGGACCTTGAGATCATGCTTGAGATGAAAGCAGTTGCTTAACCAACTAAGCCACCCAGCACTCTGGGAGAGAGAGAATCTCAAGCAGACTCCCCACTGAGCCCAATGCAATGGCTCATTCTCATGACCCTGAGATCATGACCTGAGCCAAAACCAAAAGTTGAATGCCCAACTGACTGAGCCACCCAGGGACCCTTCAGAAACTCATTTTAAACTAAGCCTGTATTCCCTTGATAAGAATGCTTGACAGTAAGGCAATAAAAACTCCAGCCTTTTTTGGTTCCAGGTCATACTGTCTCAAGTAGAACAATACATGGTAATAAGTCTTGGGGACATAGTGAAAAGAATTCAGCCCCAAAGATGAGAGAGCTGGTAAGATTATGTAAGGGCTTTTAAAACTCAAGCACCCAGGCTGGGATTAAGAATGTGGCTCTACTGGTGCCTGGGTGGCTGTCATTTAAGAGTCTGCCTTTGGCTCAGGTCATGATCTCAGGCTCCTGGGATCCTGAGATAGAGCACTGTGTTGGGTTCCTGCTCAGTGGGTGTCTGCTTCTCCCTCTCCCTCTGCCTCTGCCTCCAACTTGTGCATGATCTCTCTCTCAAATGAATAAAATCTTAAAAAAAAAAAAAAAGAACATGGATCTATGCTCCAAATGAATTACAGTACCTGCAGAATACCAAAGAAGAACCTGGTTGTTCTGACAAAGTGAACAAGAAAAATTGCATTTTGCTGTGCAACATAGTACCTCAATGCTCATCTGTGGTACACTGTAACTCAGATTTAGGGCAACAAAACTAATTCTGGGCCATGACCTCTAGGCACTGGGTTAACCGAGGTACTTCTTGACTAGGTCTAGTGTGACTCAGAATTCAGACAAGGTTAAACATACAGGGTACAACCATTTTTAATTTTTCCAGGTGCTATTAAAATGGAATCACATAGCTTCCTTAATTTATACTTCTTCCATTATAAGTAGAGTTGTCAGATAAAGGGTACTCAAATTTGAATTTCTGTTACCAACAAATAATTTTTAGTGTAAGTATGGCCCTTGTGATGTTTGGGAAGTATGCATTCCTTATTTGAAATTCTAATTTAACTAAGCATCCTGTATTTTTATTTGCTAAATCTGGCAACACTACTTATGAGCAGTGTTTAAGCATGTCTTTATATATTTATCATCTATTTGTATATCTTTTTTCTGAGAACTGCCTGTTCATGTCCTTTGACCATTTTTCTTTTAGGTTGTTGGTGCTTCAATACATATTAGTAAGAAAACTGTCCTTCATAGTCATATAAGATAAAATTCTTCCTCTAATTTTAATTTTGCATATTGTATTTTTACCCAAAAGTTTTCATTTTTAAAAAGATTTTATTTTTATTTATTTGAGATAGCATAAGCAGTGGAGGAGGCAGAGGGAGAGGAAGAGGAAGAAGCAGGCTCCCCACCGAGCAGGGAGCCCAACACTGGGCTCAATCCCAGGATTCTGGGTTGTGACCTGAGCCAAAGGCAGATGCTTAACCAACTGAGCCACCCAGGTGCCCCAAAAGTTCAGTTTTAATTACAGAATGCACCTTTTCTTATATGGTAGCAGGGTTTTTTCTCATACGTGGAAAGCTCTTCCCAACTCTGATGTGTATATGTGTGTGAAAATTCACATATATTCATATACACACACACACATATATATATATGCAGAATGGCTCCTCAAAGATGTCCATATCCTAATCCCCAGAACCTGTGACTTTGTTATAGTTCATGGCAAAAGGGAAATTAAGGTTGCAGATGACATTAAGAATGATAATCAGTTGGCTTTCAAATAGAGAAGCTATCCTAGATTATCTAGGTGGGCTTAATGAATTCACAAGTGTCCTTAAAAAGTGGAAGAAGGAGGGAGCACCTGGCTGGCTCAGTTAATAGAGTATCTGACTCTTGTTCTCAGTGTTGTGATTTCGAGCCTCAAGTTGGGTATAGAGATTACTTAATTTTTTTTTTTTTTTAATGGAAGAGGGAGGCAGAAGAGGAGGTCAGAGAGAGATGCAACTACAGAAGAACAATCAGAGAAATGCCACACTGATGGCTTTGAAGATAGAGGAATGTGACTATGAACTAAAGAATGCAAGTAGTCTCCAAAAGCTGGAAAAGGTAAGGAAACAGGTTTCCCCCAAAGATTTCATAAAGGAATACAGCCTTGCAGACATCTTGATTTTAGCCCCCATAATACCCATTTTCAGACTTCTGACTTCCAGAACTCTAATATAATAAATATGTGCTGTTTTAAGCCACTAAATTTGCGGTAATTTATTACGGCTGCAGTAGAGGACTAATATATCATGCAATTTTCTAAAACTTTAAAGAAATATTTAAACACCCTCTCCCCATCTTCACCCTTTTCATAGCTGGCCAATTAACATGCTCCTATCTTACTATTCTCTCTACATAGAATGCTCTTAGTATAGATATCGTCATGGTTTGCTCTTCACTCTATGGTGGCCCAAAGGTTACCTTGCAGAAAGGCCTTCCTTGAGTGCTATATTAAAATGCTTTCTAGGGGTGCCTGGGTGGCTCAGTGGGTTAAGCCTCTGCCTTCAGCTCGGGTCATGATCCCAGGGTCCTGGGATCGAGCCCCCCATGAGGCTCTCTGCTCAGCAGGGAGCCTGCTTCCCTTCCTCTCTCTGCCTGCCTCTCTGCCTACTTGTGATCTCTGTCTGTCAAATAAATAAATAAAATCTTTAAAAAAAATTTTTTAAAGATTTATTCAATTTATCCTTTTTTTTTTAAAATTTCTTTTCAGCATAAAATTGGAAGGGGAGGTGAACCATGAGAGACTATGGACTCTGAAAAACAATCTGAGGGTTTTAAATGCTTTCTAAATAGTATCCTCTCCACCTTCAGCCTCTGTTCCCTTACACTAATTTTTATTTTCAAACACATCACCATCTACCATATTACATGTATTTGTTCGTAATTTTGTCTCCAACCACTAAAATATTATTCCATAAGAACCACAGAAATCTTATTCCATAAGAACTAGGGCCTTATATTCACTGCTATACCCCCAGCACTTAGAAAACAGTAGACACAGGGGTGCCTAAGTGCCATAGTAAGTTAAGCATTGGATTCTTGGTTTCAGCTCAGGTTGTGATTTCAGGGTCGTGAGATTAAGCCCTGTATTGGGCTCCAAGGTCAGCACAAGTTTGCTTGAGTTTCTCTCTCTCCCTCTACCTCTACCTCTCCCCTCACTTATACATGCCCATTCTCTCTCTAAAATGAATAAATAAATCTTTAAAAAAAAACCCTGTAGAACCTCAGTACATATTTATTGGGTGAACTAATGTATTACTATAGGTCTCATTAAATTGAAGGGGTTTCCCCAATATATCCAGATTACTTTCTGTATATATTACAGAGTATGTCCTCATGTTCCAGGAATCAAAATAAAAAAATAAGTATTAAATATAAGTGAGATGTTTTCCTGTGTCTAGAGGTGGAGACAACCCACCTGTAGGCATATTTTGTGTGTGTGTGTGTGTTCCCTACCACTGTCATAGAAATAAAAGGCTTATAGGTACCTGATGCTTTAAAGGAAAGGTGTGCTATGTGTATCTTGAAAAAGCATCCCTTCCCAATATCATAATACCCTTTAAAAATAAAAATAATCAAATAAAAAGGTTAAATTTGCATAAAGATTAAGTAGACACTTAAGAAATTGCTAAACAAACAGAGTTTTGGGGGTGGGGGGATGGGTGAGCCTGGTGATACGTATTAAGGAGGGCACATATTGCATGGAGCACTGGGTGTGGTGCATAAACAATGAATCTTGGAACACTGAAAAAATAAAATTAAATTAAAAAATAAAAAAAGTTTAATCCAAAAAAGAAAGAAATTGCTATAATTCTTATCCCTTATTTTTTAAAGATTTTACTTATTTATGTGTCAGAGAGAGAGAGAGCAAGTGAGCATGAGCAGGGGGAGTGGCAGGCAGAGGGAGAAGCAGTGTGGGGCTCAAACTGAGAACCCTGGGATCACAACCTGAGCTGAAGGCAGATGCTTAATTGACTGAACCGCCCAGATATCCCTCTTATCCCTTTTTTAGTTTCAATATCATATGAAATCTAGTTGATTGCACTGATAATTTCCTGAGATTCATTGAAAAGAAAGGATGTCAAGACTTCTAAATTAGACCTTAACTTGAGTTTAGAAGTTGTCTAGACTGATGACCAGAGCTTACACAATAACTGTGCAGCAGAACAGGGCATAGAAAGAATGTCTGCACCAAGGTTTCTGGATTAATAGCTGAACATGTAAGTATGCACCAAAAGAATAAGACTTCAACCGTAAAATCCAGGAAATTCAGGTCACTGTGGCAATAACAAAAGTGAAAACCTTGATAGACTTAAAATACCTTTTCTCAGTTCTCTCTCTTCCTAATATTTAAAAGCAAAAATGATCTCTTTGAACTGAATAACTACCCCGGGTTATTGGGTTTTAAGATGAAAGCAAGAGGGATGGGCAGGGATTAAAGGAGAAACTATGGAATTTCTGCAAACATCAGATGGTAGATACTTAGAAGAGAGATTTGATTGATTTGTACCCAAAGTTGATAAAAATAGATCATATTGGTTATGCATAAATTATTTTTTGTTATATTTTAATGATCTGATTATGTGAATTCCACACTAGCTTGTATTTTGAGAAGTCTTGTGTTTTATTCATCTTTGCCAGTTCCTGCATAGTGCCTGGCATATTGTAACACATAGTTTCCACTCAGTATATGTTTGATCAATGAATAGATTAATTAATTCAGCAAAACTATTCAGAGGAAAAGGATGAATTTTAAAGGGTTTGCCAAGCCATTATATTTTTTCTCATTTAGGATGACCTTTGAATTTCAAAACCAAGAATGAAAATTAACAGGAAAAAGGAAGAGAATTACTTCATTAAATCAATTTTATTGAGTCAGTTAAGCATCTGCCTTCAGCTCAGGTTGTGATCCCAGGGTTCTCAGTTTTGTTAGGATATACTAAAATAAACAAAATATGCCTTCTGACTCTAGCAATATGAGAAAGTCTAATTATACCAGAATATTATGTTTTGATGGTTAAAATACTATATTTTAATTCAAATACTTTGGTTAAATAATAGTTACTTTGAATTATATCTGTAGATTTTTGTTGAAATGATTTATAAGACATAGAAACTCTGAAATGGTTGGAAAATATTTTCTGTACTTAAATTTCTTTTTACTAAATGTTCATTAATGGATAGATTCCATTTTGGTGACTATATTTGCCATTTGATATAAAATGACTTACCCTTTAAAATAAACGCACATGGTGTTAAAACATACCTTGTGTTAATGATACTTTTACTGTTAACTTTTGTGACTCATTTTTTGGAGTTAAAATATTCCTGGAATAACCTAATGGTATACTTAGTGTTTTTTCTGGGTAATTTATTTCTCAATTTTATTCTACATCAAAAAGAACACTTTAAAACTTAACAAACATGACATACTCCCTAAAGAAAGAAAAGCCTCCATCATTCAATCATACTTAGTTTCTTTTCAGAATGTATAACATAGCTAGAGCCAACTTTGGTTTTTAAACAATAATGACTTTAAAAATCAACCTCTATATGTGAATAATCTTACCTCCAAATTATGAACAAATAGTGTGAGATAACCATCAGAATGTTCACATCAAAGATATTTTATCATGCCAACTAAACTAAATTTTAATCAGTGAGAGTTGAGACAATTCATTTTATTAAAAACATTTGTAAGGTTAACAAAAACTGTCTATAGTATAACCTATGAGAAATGCAATGATACTTAGATTTCTTTTTTAAATTTTTATTTAAATTCTATTTAGTGAACATACAGAGCAATATTGGTTTCAGGAGTAGAATTCAGTGATTCATCACTTATATACAATACCCAGTGCTCATCAGAACAAGTCCCTTCCTTAATACTCATCAAGTCGATCCCCCACCCACCTCCTTCCATGAACCCTCACTTTTGCTCTCTATCGTTTAGAGTCTCTTATGGTTTGTCTCCCTCTCTTCCCCCACTCCCAAATGTTCATCTATTTTCCTTCTTATGTTCCACATATGAGTGAAATCATATGGTATTTTTCTCTCTCTGACTTATTTTGCTTAGCATAATACACTCTAAGTCCATCTACATCATTGCAAATGGCAAGATTTCATCCCTTTTGATGGCTGAGTAGTATTCTATTGTTTATATATAAAAACCACATCTTCTTTACCCATTCATCAGTCAATGGACATTGGGTTCTTTCCATAGTTCAGCTATTGTTGATAATGCTGCTATAAAGATCGTGGTGCAGGTACCCATTTGAATCTGAATTTTTGTATTCTTTGGGTAAATTCCTAATAGTGCAATTGCTGGATCATAAGGTAGTTCTATTTTTAACTTTTCGAGGAAACTCCATACTGTCTCCAGAGTGGCTCTACCAGTTTATATTCCATCAACAGTACAAGAGGGTTCCCCTTTCTCTGCATCCTCACCAACATTTGTTGTTTCCTGTGTTGTTAATTTTAGCCATTGTGACAGGTGTGAGGTGGTTTTGATTTTGATTTGTCATGGTTTTGATTTCTATTTCCCTGGTGATGAGTGACGTTGAGCACTTTTTCATGTGTCTGTTGGCCAAATGGATGTCTTCTTTGCAGAAATGTCTGTTCACGTCTTCTGTCCGTTTCTTAACTGGATTATTTGTTCTTCAGGTATTGAGTTTGATAAGTTCTTCATAGATTTTGGATACTAACCCCTTGTTGGATATATCATTTATAAATATCTTCTGTCATTCTGTAGGCTTCCTTTTAGTTTTGTGGTTTGTTTCCTTCACTCAACAGAAGCTTTTTATCTTGATGAAGTCCCAATAGTTCATTTTGCTTTTGTTTCCCTTGCCTCTGGCGATGTGTCTAGGAAGAAGTTGCTGTGGCTGAGGTCAAAGAGGTTGCTGCCTGTGTTCTCTAGGATTTTGATGGATTCCTATCTCATATTTAGGTCTTTCATCCATTTTGAATTTATTTTTGTGTACTGTGTAAGAAAGAAAGTCTCTTCAACAAATGGTGTTGGGAGAACTGGACAACAATATGCAGAAGAATGATACTCAGATTTCTCCAGAATAAGGCAGTTTCAACTGAATGGTATGCCAAAGTGGGAGATATATAAAACATTGGATGCTGCTTTGTGAGGAGTGGGTGAAGTTGGAAACAGTATTGAATACCCTCCTTATAGTGCCTAGTTGAGACAGTCTCACCAGAGCATAGAATTGATTTAATGGTTGTTAGACAATTAGACAGGTTTTCCAAGCAGAACAGATACCTCTAGCATAGGATAAGGGAAATACATCACTTCAGCTAGTAGAAATAGAATGTGTCAGATTAGTGAAATTAGGCATATGTACAGGTAAGATATTGGAGAACAGCAGACAGGAAAAGGAAGAGATAGCAGAGCATTTGCATTTTTACAACCACAGGAGTGAGGCAAGTCAAGAACACAGCTGAGTGTGATCAAATTAAGCAGAAGTTATAACTGAGACTGAACTGCATGGACCCCACCCTACTTGCCTTGGCTATTTCTTGCCCCTTTTATATTTACAATATAGTGAAGAATAGTTTATTCAAATGAAGTAAATAGTAATCAAAAAGCTGATCAGTAATTACAGTAAAATATGATCCATTCCACCTTCATGGAAAGATTGGTAAGGAATTTGGCAAAGGTCTTGTTCAATAAAGTGTAAGATCATAGAGACAGATTTAAATTATAAATAAAAGGAACTGTACTGAATCTGCATATGAGAGCATAGTTTAGATACCATATACTGTTTTATCACTCAACTAACTTTAGTCAGTGTCAATAAACTATTTCATGAGTCCATGTCACCATAGTGTTTGATACTCTCACTCTAAGGGAATGGGGTAGGAAGACAGGTGAGTCAAGAATGTTTTAGGGGCGCCTGGGTCGCTCAGTGGGTTGAGCCTCTGCCTTTGCTGGGGTCATGGTCTCAGGGTCCTGGGATAGAGCCCCACATCGGGCTCTCTGCTCAGCAGGAAGCCTGCTTCCCCCTCTCTTTCTGCCTGCCTCTCTGCCTACTTGTGATCTCTGTCTCTGTGTCAAATAAATTAATAAAATCTTTTTAAAAAAGAATGGTTTTTTTTGTTTTGTTTTTTTAAAGATTTTATTTATTTATTTGACAGAGAGAGATCACAAGTAGACAAAGAGGCAGGCGGAGAGGGAGAGAGGGAAGCAGGCTCCCTACTGAGCAAAGAGCCCGATGCGGAACTCGATCCCAGGACCCTGAGATCATGACCTGAGCCGAAGGCAGCGGCTTAACCCACTGAGCCACCCAGGCGCCCCTAAAAAAGAATGTTTTAAAAATTCTTTGTTTCAAGGATTTCAGTATATATTTGGGCAATTTTTGCTACTGAGATCGACAGTATTCCTTATGGCATTTTCTTTACAATTACTCCCATTTTTAAGATATATACTTCTCAGAACAGCTCAGTAAAGAGTCTTTTCTAGGGGAGACTTCTTTTATTTTTGTTTTGTTTTTTTTTGAGTTTTACTGCTACACTGACAGGCACAAAAAGTTTACTGACAAGGTCAGGCAGTGAGTCAGAGAGTAGCAAGGGTCCTGGGTACCATTAGATCTTGTCAGCAAAACCACTTCACTTGCAAATCACAGTGTTTTATATTGGGAAAAAAAACTTGGCAATATTTGCTTAAGGAGATATCTTGAAATTATCTTTTTCTTAGACAATGCAATCACATGGATTTTTTTAAAAATAATAATCTACCAGTTATCTCTTAACTTCTGAGCTGTTTGAAAGCCAAGTCAAACATCATTCTCACAGAAAAGTCACATAGGCATTTTTGTGTGTGTGGCAAGAGGCTAATTTGCTGTTTGGGAATTTAGCATGTGCCACACATTCAAATATATGCAAAGAATTATTTCTTGAATTATTTAGAATAATTATCCAGTATGTACATTGTTAAATACAAGAATATATTTCTCTAAGCAAAGCATATTTCAGACTAGATTAATTTAATATTAATTTATCAAGTTCCATCTCAGATAGGCTAGACAAGGATACATTAAAAACCAGTAATATGGGGGCGCCTGGGTGGCTCAGTGGGTTAAAGCCTCTGCCTTCAGCTCAGGTCATGATCCCAGGGTCCTGGGATCCAGCCCCGCATCGGGCTCTCTGCTCACAGCACGGAGCCCGCTTCCCCCTCTCTCTCTGCCTGCCTCTCTGCCTACTTGTGATCTCTGTCTGTCAAATAAATAAAATCTTAAAAAAAAAACAAACCAGTAATATGTGACCCCTGGCTTGAGGGAGTTTACAGTGTAACAAGACTGACATACAAAGAGGCAAACATAAGAGTTTAAGGTACTACTGGAAAGTGGGGGTGGGGGTGCCATTCCTGACTTAGGCTTTCACATTCTGAGGCTAAGCCGTCTGGGTAAGATTCCACAGGAAGTAATGCATTAGGGAATGGTCAAGCTGATGTGTAGCAGGCAGAACTAGAAGTTGCACGTGATGCTCAATGTAAAGATGCTGCAGAAAAAAAGTGTGACATATAGACTTCATCATGTTCAATTTCCTCAATGTTCTAAGACTTTTGAAAAACCCAATATGAAAGAAAATGTTTGAGTATCTTCCAAAATTCCCTCCAGCAGTTATTATAATGTAAAAGATTTGTAGGCTCAAAAAATGAGAATTCTTAGTGATCGGAACCAACTAGAAGTTTAGGCTCAGTAGCTGAGATTGGCCGATACCATATGGAACTGCTTGAAAGTGAAAAACTTAATTATTGGAATAGTTCACATTTTGAAACTTTACATTATAATGCAAAGCCAATAACCTCTTTTATTTGGGATCCATCCAGTTTGAATGGTCTGCACATAAATCTAAGTGAATAAATGTAAATTAATTTGAATTTGATATCTTCCCAAAACCTAAGCTAAATTCAAGTTCTGAAATCTTTCTCTGCAAAATAGAAAAGTATGGTGTGATTTTAAGAATGCTCACTAACAAAATCAGTACACTTTCCTACTGAAGGTATTGATTATTTTTTCAAGATAGTCCTTGAGATTCTTATTGAAGTTCCTTCCAGGCCAGCAGTGTCAACAGCAATGGACCACAATGAGTTCTAACTTATATATTCCATTGCTTAACTCTCATGATACTTCACACCTGAATAGATACGACATATCTTCTGGCAATATTTATATGAATATAAGACATTAAATAATATGTAACATTTCAAACTTCTTTTACCCGAACTGTTTCCATGGGAACCAAAGGCATGTACTGAAAATTAAAACATGGTCCCCCCCCACCCCGTTACTGGATAGGTATGAGGAATCTTCTTAGAAATTCTGCTGCACAAGTGCTAAAATCACTAACTTCATTAATTACAGGCACTAATAGCCTAACTAAATTTCTTAAAGGTTAAGGGAGGAAACATAAAATATATTTTAGGCAATTTGACTTTAAACACATCACCTTTATTATAAAAGGCCAAATCAAAAATTCTAAATTACCATGAGTACAAAATGGCTGCAAATGTTTTAATTTTAACACACAGATCAAGAATCAAGGAGACTCATTCTAATTTAATCTACACAGTAGATTTTAGGCTAATTTTGTTATTGTTTAGAGTCTCCCACAAAGAAAAATAAACTATTTTAATAGATTATCCTAGCCTAGAAAATAGTATTTAGATGGCATTTTGATTGTGGGAAGGAGAAAGAATTCTATCCCATCCTAGAAGTTACAGTATTTTCTTTCCTTTCCTTTTTTTCTTCCTCTCTTTCTTTCATGAATAAATTTTTACTAAGGTTCTAATATCATGTTGAGCATAGTAGAGGAATGTAAAATGCCCTGTCTTCAGGGTGTCTACAGTCTAGTAACAGACTTACAAGTTAATAGAAAATGAGAACAGTGGACATTATGTGTGCTTTTCCGGGTAAGATTTGTCTCTTTGATTCTTCTTTGAATCTTGCATCTTAACACTTAGCATGGTGCCTGGCACTAAGAAATATTAATATAGGTAAAATATGTTGATAATGGTTAAGGAATTAATATATGAAGTCTTTAGACACTAAGATAATACCATACATGATTAAGCATAAAAATAAGAAGTAAATACTACAAAGGTTCAAAAACGATAAGCCACTGCGTGTTAAAGAAGTTAAAAAAAAAAGGTTTTCATAGATGTGGTGAGACACTAGCTAGATTATAAAGGGCAGGTAGGGTTTTATCAAAGGGAAAATATTTTAAATTTTTAGAGATTTTATTTATTTATTTGAGAGAGAGTGAGCACAAGTGGGGGTTGGCAGAGGCAGAGGGAGAGGTAGAAGCAGACTCCCCACTAAGCAGGGATCCAGATAAAGGGCTCAATCCCAGGACCCTTGGATCATGACCTGAGCTGAAGTCAGACACTTAACCAACTGAGCCACCCAGGCACCCCTTAAATATTTTTATAGTAGTAATGACATAAATGAATCCTAGTCAAAATATGAGATATTAAACACAAATATAACTTTTCTCTAATCCTTCACAAAATTCCATTAAAATGTGTTAAAATATTTACTACTTTCCTTTTGCTGCTGTAACAAATTACTACAAATTTTGTGGTTTACTACAACGCAAGTTTATTATCTTATAGTATTGGAGGTGCAAACTCTAAAATCTAGGTGTCAGTCACATTATTTCTGAAGGCTTCACAGAAGAATCTTCTTCTTTACCTTTTTCATCTTCTAAAGGCTATCTGCATTCCTTGGCTCATGGCTTCTTCTTCATTTCATTCCAACCTATTTCTTCCATCCTCATAATATTACTAACGCATCTGATCCTCCTTCCTCCCTTTTATAGGGACTCTTGTGATTACATTGGATCCACCTGAATAACCCAGGATAATTTCCTGGGTTATTATTCCCATGTTATAATTTCCTAAATATAATTACAACTGCAAAGTCTGTTTTACTATGTAAGGTAACATATTCACATGTTCCAGGCAATAGTACATGGACATCTTTGGAGGTCCATTCTTCAGGCTACCACAGTCTTCCCTCTGGGCCCTGAAGATTCATATCTAACTCACATATAAACTGTATTTGTCTTATATCAAGGCCCACAAAAGTTTTTACTTATTACAGTATCAACTTAAGTCCAAAATCTCATCCAACTGTCTTCATAATATTAAAAATCACATCTCATCATCTAAATCACCTAATTTGTTATGAGGAAGGCTATCAGAATAATCCATCCTGGTGCAAAATTACTCTTCATCTGTGAATCTCTGAAATTAAGGGAACAGGTCATCTGATTCCAAAATACAATAATGGAGCAGGCATAGGATAACAGTTATGTACATTTCCATTCAAAATGGGAAAAAATGAAAGGAAAAAAGGAGTCACTGGTCTCAAGAAAATTTAAAATCCAACTGAGCAGACTACACTAGATTTTGAGGCCTGGGAATTAATCCTTTGTGGGTCCTGGTTCCTCCTTCTGAGCCTATAGCTCTACCCTCAGGGCCCTCAGCTCAGGCTTTGGAATCATCCTTCTTTTTTTATGAATCATAGCATGCATTTGCTTCTAAGCAGTTTTACCACTATGCTCTTTGCCTATAGATTTTGGGGAGACTGATGTGTCTTTCAATTCATCTTCTCCCTGTCCCTTTCAGTACAGATGGCAATATTTCTTCTGATACAACATTCACAAAAACATCACAAAAAGTCTCTGATGTACGTCAAGGGGATTCATTCCACTTATGGGTATGTATCCTCAGGCAGGGGAAGCAGAAGCAAAACTAAACTATTGGGACTATATGAAAATAAAAAAGCTTTTGCACAACAAAGAAACCATCAACAAAACAAAAAGGCAACCTACTGATCGGGAGAGGATATTTATGAATGATAAATCTGATAAGGGGTTAATATTCAAAATATATTAAAAACTTACACAACTCAACATGAAAAAGCAATCTGATTAAAAAATGGGCAGAGGACCTGAACATTTTTCCAAAGAAGACACAAAGATGGCCAACAGACACATGAAAAGAGGTTCAACATCACTGGGAAATGCAAATCAAAACCAGAATGAAATACCACCTTACACCAGTCAGAATGGCTAATATCAAAAAGATAAATAACAAGTCTGGTAAGGATGTGGAGATCCTGCACTGTTGGTGGGCATGTAAATTGGTACAACCACTGTGGAAAACAGTATGAAACTTTCTCGAAAAATAAGAAATAGAAACAGAAATACCATATGATCCAATAATTCCATTTCCATATTTACCCAAAGGAAACAAAAACACGAATTTGAAAAGATATATGCACCCTTACATTTACGGCAACATTATTGACAATAGCCAAGATATGGAAGGAACCCAAGTGTCTATCAATAGATGAATGGATAAGTAAGATGTGTCATATACATACAATGGAATATTACTCAGCCATAAAAAGAATAAAATCTTACCACTTGTGACAACATGGATAAACCTAGACCCTAGAGGGTACAATGCTAAGTGAAATAAGTCAGAGGAAGACAAATACCATATGATTTCACTTACATTTCTAATCTAAAAAACAAAAACAAAAACCAAAACAGACTCTTAAATACAGAGAACAAACTGGTGGTTGCCAGAAGGGAAGTTGGTGAGATGAAGGGAACTAAGAGGTACAAACTTCCAGTTATAAAATAAAGTACTCATGAGTATGAAAAGTACAGCATAGGGAATAGAGTCAACAATATTGTAGTAATATTGTTTGCTGACTACATTTTTTGTAGTCAGCATTGAGTAATGCATAGAATTCTCAAATAAATATGTTATACATCTGAAACCAGCATAACATTGTATGTCAATTATAGTTCAGTAATTTATAAAAAGAAAGAACCAGTGACCAGAGACTGCAAACAGGGAGGATTTACTCTGTTAGAGAAGAGGTCTCTCCAAAGGTCTTTCCTAATCCCATATCTAGTTTTGACTCCTGCTGAGATGGCTGACTGGATTCATGAATCACGTGACTAATCTCTTCAAAGAGCCCTCTGAATAAATACTCTGTTCTCTTGTGCCTTTGGAGGCACTACCAAAAAGCTGTCTAGCCACAGCCTTCATGTTCTCTCCAGAGTACAATTTCTGGCAGGGAATCTCCTACTTTTAGGATCTTTTATAATCTGGATAGGCTGGGAATTTCACAAATCATCAAGTCTGTTTCCATTTTGCATAATAGTTCTTCCCTTAATCTACCTTTTTTTTTTTTTTTGGTTTGCATTTTATTATAGGAAGCAAGAAGAAACTAGGCTTTACTTTCAACACTTGGCCTGGAAATCTTGACTATATCCAAATTTATTGTTTACAAGTTTCACCTTCCATGCAACTGTATGTCACAATTCAGCAAATCTTTCTGCAATGATATAACAAAGGTCCCCTTTCTTCCAGTTTCCAATAACATGTTCATCATTTCCTTCTAAGCCCTTAGCAGCAGCACCTTTATAAACATCTATATTTCTACCAGCAGTCTCTTTATGATAGTTCAGGTCTTCTCTCAGACAATGTAAGTTTTCTCTGTCATGCTTCTCCTTTCCTTCTGAGTCCTCACCAGCAACACCTTTAATGTCCATATTTCTAAAAGTCTATTCAAGGCAAAGGAGGCTTTTCTTATTCTTCCCTCCTCTGCCAATTACTCAGTTCCAAATCTACTTCCACATTTTTAAATATTTGTTACAGAATCCCACAGTGGGTGCCAAAATCTATATTCGCTTCCTACTGATGCTATAAGAAATTACCATAAGTTTAGTGGCTTAAAGCAACACAAATTTAATCGGTTACAATCCTAGAAGTCAGAAACCTAAAGTCAAGGTGTTACCATGGCTGTGTTAACACTTCTGGAGGCTTTGGGGCAGAATACTTTTGACTTTTTCACCTTCTAGAGGAGGTCTGTATTATTTGGCTCATGGCCCCTTCATTACATCATTCTAACCTCTTGCTTCCACCCTCCTATCTCTTACTAGTTAAGACTGATCCTCCTACTGCCCTTATATAAAGACCATTGTGATTACATTGAGCTCACTGAGATAACCCACTGCAATGTTCCAAGCTCAAGATCCTTAATTCAATCCCATCTGCAAGATCCCTTTTAACATAGAGGGTGACATAAAGACACAGTTTCCCAGGAGTAGCTGTGGATATTTTGGGGAGGTTATTATTCTGCCTACCACGGACTGTAAGGTATAAGCCCATAAATATTTCACACACGCACACACACACACACACACACACACAAAGGCAACAGATGAGAGATTTAAATTCTTTTCAAAGACAGGGGCCTAATAGTTAATTTACAAGGACAGAGGAAGTGTGGTGCCTAGATGGCTCAGTCAGTTAAGCATCTGCCTTCAGCTCAGGTCATGATCCCAGGGTCCTGGGACTGAGCCCCACATTGGGCTCCCTACTCAGTGGGGAGTCTGCTTCTCCCTCTCCCTCTGCCCCTCACCTTCTGCTTCTTCTCTCTGTCTCTCCCTCTCTTAGATAAATAAATAAAATCTTAAAAAAAAAAACAAGCACAGAGGAAGCTAGAATGTGTCAATAGAGGAGGGCACTGATAAAAACAGAACAATTCACCCTGTAGGACCCCTGTGGGCCTCAGTGTTTACGGATACAGTTCTTAGGTAATACAAAAAGTAGAAGTAAGTTGTATGGATAATATCAGAAATTAGTTCCTCTCCTAACTTGTCAGGTAGGTGACCCCCAACTTCTGAGTGAAATTAAATCTGAGACTCTCTTGGGGCACCTGGGTTGGCTCAGTGTGTTAAAGCCTCTGCCTTCGGCTCAGGTCATGATCTCAGGGTCCTGGGATAGAGCCCCGAATTGGGCTCTCTGCTCAGCAGGGAGCCGGCTTCCGCCCCTCCCCGCCTGCCTCTCTGCCTACTTGTGATCTCTGTCTGTCAAATAAATAAATTAAATCTTAATAAATCTGAGAGTCTCTCAACCTGGGGGTGCCGAGTAGAAAGAAAACTTGAATGTAACACAGACCTAAAGGGGAATTAAGTAAAAGTTAAGCTATTATATCTGTGCCATCATCTTCCACCTTGACCCCAGCATACAGGCAGCCAGGCATAGATATCCTTAATCAGGTAATTGAAAAATTCTTTTCTGAAGACACTGAACAACCAGTAAGAAGACTTTCAGACACTAAATATTTTCAACTTTGCATCCTATACCAATCCAGTAATCAATCAAATGGAAGATAAATGCTTCTAGACCTGGGAAGACTCCAAATTATGCACACTGTGTACTCTAATTAAGAAAAGTACTGAGGGATATACTTCAGAAAAGAAAAGAAGAAACTAAGGCAGGAAGACATAGGACTCTAGATATAGGAGATCCAAGCCTGGGGAATGGTGAAGGGAAGTCTTAGAATAGCAGTTTTTGAAGCAAGTATAGGACAACTAAGGCTGGTCAGGAAAGGGGGTACTGAAACCTCTGGGAGGAAGCTAAGTTTTTTTGTTGTTTGTTTGTTTGTTTGTTTTTAAATGGAAGTTTATGGGTTATATGACGTTTTTGGAACACTTGGAGATACTGTTAATAGGTGTTTTACACCAACAGGTGTATGTGGAGAAAAATGGAGCAACAGGTTCTTTTTTTTTTTTTTAAGATTTTATTTATTTATTTGACAGACAGGGATCACAATTAAGCAGAGAGGCAGGCAGAGAGAGAAGGGGAGAAGCAGGCTCCCTGCCGAGCAGAGAGCCCGATGCGGGGCTCCATTCCAGGACCCTGAGATCATGACCTGAGCAGAAGGCAGAGGCTTAACCCACCGAGCCACCCAGGCACCCCAGGAGCAACAGGTTCTTAAAAGCCAATCCTATAGTGGAGATCAAGGACAAATGAAATGTTTTAAGAAAAAGAAAACGTAATTATAGTTCAAAATATGGTCCATCAATGAACAGTATTTATGTCATTGATGCAACTGTTGAATATTGATTTAACAGCAACAACAATAAAAAGGGTTACATCCACATGCGGAAATTGGCTTGGAAAAGGGGGGAGAAATGTAGTATAAAAAGGTCATAATGCGGGGCGCCTGGGTGGCTCTGCTCAGCAGGGAGCCTGCTTCCCTTCCTCTCTCTGCCTGCTTCTCTGCCTGCTTGTGATCTCTGTCTGTCAAATAAATAAATAAAATATTTTTTTAAAAAGTCATAATGTGTTTTCAATAGTCAGTAAATAATGTCTGAAACTGATGTATCCAAAAAGAGCAATGCATGTATATTATTTGCAAATATGGCAGTTAATACGAGCTGAAACATCTACAGTGTTGAATTGATTGCCTCTCAAAAGCAGAACTAAGGGGCGCCTGGGTGGCTCAGTGGGTTAAAGCCTCTGCCTTCGGCTCAGGTCATGATCTCAGGGTCCTGAGATCGAGCCCCGCATGGGGCTCTCTGCTCAGCGGGAAGCCTGCTTCCTCCTCTCTCTGCCTGCCTCTCTGCCTACTTGTGATCTCTCTCTGTCAAATAAATAAATAAAATCTTTAAAAAAAAAAAAAGCAGAACTAAGAGACAGGAAAGGATGGGATAGACAAAGATAGATTCTTACTACAAGCCTTTTGTATTCTGTTTTTAAAAACTATATGCATGTACAACTGATAAAATATAAATTAATTTCAAATGGCCAGAATATTCCATTATATCTCTAAATTCTAGCATAATTAGTGACTCACATTATTAACCGAACGAGCTATGGGTAATGTGCTAAATACATAGTCTGCTATGATTTAGTAACCCTGCATGGAACTTACAACCCTCAAGGTAGTTACATGTAGTGTATCATTTAATTAGTACATACACCCACTTGAGTATGTAACATTATTTTCACCTTAAAGATAGGAAATAAAGGCAGTAATACCCCAAATTATATAGCTATTAAGCCCCTTGGGGAATGAAACCCAAGTTTTCTTGGTCATAATGCCTCTGCTGACCACTAAATATAATATGTATTAAGTAACTAGCATGAGTTCTGGCACATAAAGGGTGCTTAATAAATAATGTATATAAATATTAATCTACACAAAGAATTTCAAGAGATTTTTATAAGTCTCCTCCCCTGGTATAGTAAAGGGCTATATTTGTTAAGGAGAATAAACAAAACATAAGTTTTCCACAGTGTGTCTTGTTTAGGACAAAAATCTCATTTTATATGTCATAGAAATGCATTTGTCATAAATGTAATGTTCTTAGTATCTTAGAATAGGTCCATTTAAAAGAATAAAGTAAACACCGAAATACTGATTTAGAAAGCAAAAAAAAAAAAAAAAAAAGCAAAATTAAATGTAGAAAAGTATGTATAATAAGTTTCTATTTTTATGGTAGAAACTGTGTGTGTACATAGAAGATTTCTAGAAGGATATGCAAGACACTGATTAGCATTTGTCTCCAGGAAGGGAGGATGGCAGTATCAGAAAGGCAAGAAGGGAGACTGACATTTCACCACCCACCCTTCTTCACTGTTTCAATTTTTTACCACGATCATGTATTGTATAACTGAATAAAGTTAATTAATAAAAAATCCTTTATTATACTTAATAAACAGTTAAAACAATTTTATGGCTCTCTTTAAAGCTTCTGTATTACCAACCTTATAAAGCACAGTGCTAGGCAACCAGACAATACTCCATATGGCATTTAATATTTACTTAATGAAGAAGACATGAGTTCTGCTTATAAGATATCAGGTAGGAAAAAAAATTGAAAGTGACTATTCTGCTCTGTTCCCTTTAACAATTTATTTAAAACAAAATATCTGCTGCTCACTTTCCAAAATTAGTACTCACCCAACAATGTAGCTATTAATGACTAGTGTACAATAAAGAGACTACATAATCAGTAATGCTTAATAACAAGATCAAAAGCCTAATCAAAACAAAACTTACAGGAATAGTAATAACAGTGATTTGATTTTTGTTTTGAGAGACCCTGTACAAAGCTGAAAGCAAATTAAATATTACAAGCTGATGGCACAAAAAGACCTTTCTAAAGGTCATCGTTTAGAAAATTTAGTTCTCTATTATCTCAAAAGAACAGACCCATAATTTTATTTGAAATATTTTTTAAGTGGTATGGTTTAAAATAAGTAAAACTATTCCAAAGAGAGGAAGTTGATTTTAAACCAACTTTTGTTGGTTTTAATCAACTTTTTGTTGATTGTAAATAGAAATGGGTCAAGAGTCTTGTTGCAATCCTTGATAGCCTCAGTGGCCTCTATTCCTTAACAAGTGACTGGATGTCTATATCCCCTTGCTTTTGTGGAAGAATGTAGAGAGAAAGTTCTCAAAGAGGATAATCAAATTTCTTCAATAAAAAGCAATTGAAAGGGGCGCCTGGGTGGCTCAATGGGTTAGGCTTCTGCCTTCTATTCGGGTCATGGTCTCAGGGTCCTGGGATCAAGCCCCACATCAGGCTCTCTGCTCAGCAGGGAGCCTGCTCCCCCCACTCTCTCTCTCTGCCTGCCTCTCTGCCTACTTGTGATCTCTGTCTGCCTCTCTGCCTGCTTGTGATCTCTGTCAAATAAATAGATAAAAATCTTTTAATAAAAAAGCAACTGAGCAACAACAATTAGTTGAACTTTCATTTTTATTAGCTATAGAACCCCTCTGAATGCCACCACTTATTGTATGTACTGTATATATTATGAATGCTAACGATTTAGACAAATTTAAGAATCAAGTTGTCTTAATTATTATAGAGGAATCATAGTTCTTCTCATTTATTTACGTATTAGTAAACATTTATGAAAGACATACTGTGTGCCAAGCACTATGGTAAATGATGGGGATACAAAAATAACTAAGACAATCCATGCCTTTGATTAGCTTAGAATCAAGTAATACATTTACTATCATGCATGATGTCATGAAAGAAATAACTACTGGGAAATATAGAACTATATAGAAAAACATCTAGTTTAGCCTTAGTGGAGAAGAAGTGGAGTTAATAGAAGGCTTCTAGAGATGATGCCATATATATGTTGTTCCCATTGATATTTTTAAGTTTTCTAAACTTGCCACTCTGGTGTGATATACTTTTTTTTAGAATAAGATCTTTACTTTAGGACAATTTTAGATTTACAGAAAAACTGCAAAGATAGTACAGAGTTCCCAAACACCCCACAGCCAGTTCCCCCTGCTATTAACATATTTTGTTAGTATAGTTCATTTGCTATAACTAATGAACCAATACTGAATCATTTTATTAATTAAAATCCATACCTTACTCAGATATCCTTAGTTTTTACCTAATTACCCTTTTCTGTTCCAGAAATATCACATTACATTTAGAGATCAGATCTCCTTGGGCTCATCTTGCTCTGACAGTTTCCCAGACCTTCTTTGTTTTTGATGACCTTGACAGTTTTGAACAGAGGTCACTTTGTACAATGACACTCTACTGAGATTTGTCTGATATATTTCCTAACTATTTGGCTGGGGTTATGTGTTTTTGGAAGATCAGAGAGGTAAGGAGCCATTCTCATTACATCATATCTGCAGTACTTACTACTGCTAATGTCGACTTTGATCACCTGGCTACATAGTGTTTTTCAGGATTCTCCACTATGAAGTCACTCTTTTTTTTCCCTTTCCATACTGTCCTCTTTGGAAGGAAGTCAATATGCATAGTTCACAGTTAGGAAGTGGGGAACTATGCCTCACTTCCTTGAGGACAGAAGATCTACATAAATCTACTGGAATTATTCTGCTTGGGAGATTTGCATAGTCACTCCATTTATTTACTTATTCAACCATTTATACCAATATGAAGTCATGGATATTTATTGTGGATGTTGGGTTATAATCCAAATTTGTTAGTCAAAGATTTCAGCTTTGGTCATTGAAAGGTCTTCAGTTTTCTTCTATGTTTCTTGAATATAACCCCAGCATTGTGGGGTGTCTTCAACACTTACTTTCTGGCAACCAGAAGATGATCCAGATTTATTTTGTGTATTTCCTGCTCTAGTCCTAGAATGAGCCATTTCTCCAAGGAGCCCTTTTATTGGACAATAGCATTTGAAACCAGGATCAGGGCATTAGGTATGCTAATTGCTGCTAGGATTGTCATTGCTTCTAGTCCTCCTCAGGTAACAGTGCAAGGAAATATATGTCTGCAGACTAGGTTAGCCTTTTCCCCAATGTCATCTAGTTTGAACCACAGTATATAGCCTTTTTAGACTGGGTTCGTTCACCTAGCAATATGCATTTAAAATTCAGCCATGACTTTTTGTGGCTTGATAACTCATTTGTTTTTGGCCCAGAATAATAGTTCATTGTCTGGATGAACCACAGATTATTTATCAATTCATCTTAAGAAGGACTTCCTGATTGCTCCTGATTTGGGGCTATTATGAATAAAGCTACTGTGAACATTCATTTTCTAGCTTTTGGATGAGTACAAGTTTCCATATCACTTGGAGAAATACTTAGGAGCATAATTGCTGGATTATATAGTGAGAAAATGTTTAGTTTTGTAAGAAACTACCATACTGTTTTCAAAGTGGCTGTATCATTTTTCATTCCCAGTAGCAATTAAGGAGAGTTGTTGTTCCTATGTAACTTAGTTAAAAACTGGTATTATCTGAAACAAGATGGGATTGGGAGGGAGAGAAACCATAAGTGACTCTTAATCTCACAAAACAAACTGAGGGTTGCTGGGGGGAGGGGGGTTGGGAGAAGGGGGGGTAGGGTTATGGACATTGGGGAGGGTATGTGCTATGGTGCATGCTGTGAAGTGTGTAAACCTGGCGATTCACAGACCTGTACCCCGGGAATAAAAATGTATTATATGTTTATAAAAAATTAAAAAAATTATAAAAAAAAAGTAAAAAAATAAAACAAGCTGCTTGTTAACTAGGAAAAAAAAAAAACCCTGGTATTATCATAAGCAATCCTGAAAAAGAAAAGCAAAGCCAGAGACATCACAATTATAGATTTCAAGTTATATTACAAAGTTGTAGTGATCAAAACAGAATGGTACTGGCACAAAAATAGACACATAGATCAGTTGAACAGAATAGAGAACCCAGAAATGGACCCTAAACTCTATGGTCAACTAATCTTCGACAAAGCAGGAAAGAATGTCCAATGGAAAAAAGACAGTCTCATCAACAAATGGTGCTGGGAAAATTGGACAGCCACATGTGGAAGAATGAAACTGGACCACTTTCTTACACCATATACAAAAATAAATTCAAAATGGATTAAAGATCAAAATATGAGACAGGAACCTACCAAAATCCTAGAGTAGAACACAGGCAGTAACCTCTTTGACATTGGCTATAGCACCTTCTCCCGAGGCATAGGAAACAAAAGCAAAAATAAACTATTGGGACTACATCAAAATAAAAAGCTCAAGCACAGCAAAGGAAACAACCAACAAAACTAAAAGACAACAGAATGGAAGAATATATTTGAAAATGACATATCTGATAAAGGTTTAGTATGCAAAATATGTAAAAAACTTATACAACTCAACACTCCCAAAACAATTAATCCAATTTAAAAATGGCAGAAGACATGAACAGATGTTTTTCCAAAGAAAACATACAGATGGACAACAGACACATGAAAAGATGCTCAACAACACTCATAATCAGGGAAATTCAAATCAAAACTACAATGAGATATCATCTCATACCCAAAAGAATGGCTAAAAAAATTAACAACACAGGAAACAACAGGTGTTGGCAGGGATGTGGAGAAAGGGGAACCCTCTCACATTGCTGGCAGGAACGCAAACTTGTGCAGCCTCTCTGGAAAGCAGTATGGAGGTACCTCAAAAAGTTAAAAATAGAAATACCCTATGCTCCAGGAATTGCACTAGTGGGTATTTACCCAAAGGATACAAAAATACTAATTTGAAGGGTACATCCACCCCGATGTTTACAGCAGCATTATCAACAATAGCCAAATTGTGGAAAGAACCCAAATGTCCATTGACTGTTGAGTGGATAAAGAAGATATGGTATGTGCTTGTGTGTGTGTGTGTGTGTGTGTGTATGTGTGTGTGTGTGTGTGTGTGTGTGAGAGAGAGAGAGAGAGAGAGAAAGACTATTACTCAGCTATAAAAAAAGAATGAAATCTTGCCATTTGAAATGACATGGATAGAGCTAGTATTACGCTAAGCAAAATAAGTCAGTCAGAGAAAGGCAAATGTCATATGATTTCACTCAAATGTGGAATTTTATAAATAAAAAGGATTAACATGGGAGGGAAAAAAGAGAGAGAGAGGCAAATCATAAAACGGACTCTTAATTCCAGAGAACAAACTGCTGGTTACCAGAGGGGAGGTGGGTGGGGTGATGGGTGAAATAGGTGATGGGGATTAAGGAGTGCACCTGTTGTGATGAGCACAGGGTGTTGTATGGTAAGTGATGAATCACTAAATTCTATACATGAAACTAATATTACACTGTATGTTAACTGAAATTCATTTTTTAAGTTTTTAATTCCAGTTGGTTAACATTAGTGTAATATTAGATTTTATGTTAACTAACTGGAATTAAAATAACTTGGAAACAAAACAACTGGTAATGTCAGTTTTCTGAATTTTAGCCATTCTAATAGGTGTGTATTTGCATTAGTTTCCTGTGGTTGCTGTAACAAATCACAAACTGGGTAGTTTGCATAAACTCATTCTCTCAGAGTTCTTAAGACTGGAAGTCTGAAATGAAAGTGTCAGCTGGCTATGATCACAGAGTCTATGAATCATATCCTTTCTTGCCTCTTCTTAGCTTTGATCCTTGGTATTCCTTGGCTTACAGCTGCATCACTCCAGTCTCTGCCACTGCAACCACATAGCATTCTCCCTGTATGCCTTTGTCATTACCTAACATTTCCTTTCTTATAAGGACACCAAGTCATACTGGATTAGGGTCAACTCTAATGACCTCAACTTGACTAAATCTGAAAGACCCTATTTCTAAATAAGATTACAATCACAAGTAGTGGGGAATATAACTTCAACATATCTTTGAGGAGTCACAATTTAAACCATAATTGTACTGTTATCTAATTGTTATTTTAAGTGCCAATTCCCTGATAAAAAGGATGTCGAGCACCTTCTCATATGCTTATTTACCATCAGTTTTTCTTCATTGGTGAGATGTATGTTCAGATATTTGCCCATATTCTAACTGGGGTGCTTACTTTCTTATAGTTGATATTTAATTTTTTTTTTATATTTTCAAAAGAAGTACTTTATCAGATAAGATTTTTGCAAATATTTTCTCCCTGTCTGTGGCTGGTCTATCATATTCTTAACAGTGTATTTTGCAGAGCAGAAGTTTTTAATTTTAATAAAGTCAAATTTACTGGTATTCTCTTTCATGGATTATGCTTCTGAATCTGTTTCTAGAAACTGACCTTCAAACCCAAGGTTACCTAGATTTTCTCCTAACTTTCTTCTAAAAGTTTCGTAAGTTCGTATTTTGCATTAGGTCTATGATCCTACAATACAGCATGTAGCCTTTTAAGATGGGCTTCTTTCATTTGGTAATATGCATTTAAGGTCGTTACGTGTCTTTTTATGGCTTTCTAGTTCATTTCATTTATTGCTGAATAATATTCTATTTAATGAATGTACCAGTTTTTTAATCCACTCACCATTTAAAGAACATCTTGGTTGTATCCATGTTTTAGCAATTATGAACAAAGCTGCTATAAATATTTGTGCACGGGTTTTTGTATGGACATAATATTTAGCTTTGTAAGAAACCACCAAAATTTCTTCCAAAGTAGTCTACCATTTTGCATTTTCACATGTTCCTTTCTCCCAGTATTTCAATTAAATGTATATTACACCTTTGACAATTTCCTTATAGTTCTTGGTTCTCTGTTTTCTCTTTTCATTCTTTTTATTACTGAATTACAGTTTGGGGAGATTCTTGGCTATGTCCAACCTACTGATAAGGCATCAAAGGCATTCTTCATTTCTGTTATAGTGTTTGTGATTTCTATAATTTCCTGCTGATTCTTTCTTGGAGTTTCCATCTCTGTGTTTACATTAAACATCTGTTTTTGCATTTTATCTACTTTTGCCATTAGAGCCCTTATCATATTAATCACAATTAATTTAAGCTTCTCGTATGATAATTCCTAATTATATGTCATATCTGATTCTGATGCTTGCTTTGTCTCTTCAGGCTGTGTTTCTCTCACCTTTTAGTATATATTTTAATTTTTATGTTGAAAGGTGGCCATGATGTACTTGGAATAGGAACTGAGATAAAAGGACCTTTACTGTGAAGTATTACGTTATTATGGACAGGAGTTAGCCTATGTTTAAAGTTCCTAGAGATAGATGTAGATTCCAGAGCCTTTGAATTCCTCTATTGTACTTGTTTTTGTCTCCTCTGTTGACTTTTGACTTCCTTAAGTACTTCTCAAAAGACTGTCTGCAATTTGCAGCTCTTTCAGCATTAAAACCAAAGTTATAATACTGGAGCCCTATTGGTGTACTGCTAAGATGTTGGAGAAGGGAAGCATTCTATAATCTTTTGGTTAAATCTCAGTCATTGAGAGATCTTGTGTCCCTGGGCTATAAACTCTGCAAATATTTCTTAGTTACCATTCCTGCCTCAATCCCTATCTTCTGATACCAGAAACCTGGGGGGGGTGGGGGGTGGGGATACAGTGGGAAAAATTCCCTTCCTAAGGTGGGATATGGGATAGGTAAAATTTTCCCCGGCATAGTAGACTTCTGTTATGGATATATCTCAAAATGCTAACTCTCACCCCTCTTCCTGCCAGGGCTTAAGGTTAATTTTCCTTGTTGTTTGCCATATGTTATAAGTCAAATTGTGTCCACTTCAAAATTCCTATGTTGAATCCTTCACACTCAGTACTTCACAATGTGACTATGTTTGGAGATAGGGTCTTTAAAAAGTTGATTAAGTTAAAATGAAGTCATTAGGGTTGGCCTTAATCCAATTTGACTAGTGTCCTTATAAGAGATGATTAGGACACACAAAAACATACCAGGGCCACATGTACACAGAGGAAAAGTCAATGTAAGGACACAGGAAGAAAGCAGTTCATCTAAACACCAAAGAGAGAGCCTTAAGAGAACCAAACCTGTTAGAACCTTGATCTTGGACTTCTAGACTCCAGAACTATGAGAAAATGAATTTCTGCTGTGTAACATACCCATTCTGTGGTCTGTTGTTATGGCAGCCTGAGCAAAGTAATATATCATGAAAACATGGTAAGAATTAAAACCACCAAAGTTGGGGGTGGTACCCTGAGATTGTGGCCAAAAGGAGTTTCTCATTCTCAAACTAGTCTACACCCAGCTTCCAGAAACTTGTCAAAATTACCATTTAATTGTTACCAGTTATGGCTTCAGTAGTTTGCTCCAGGTAATAAAATATTGGCTAGAACTCTTTGGATTCATCTTGTCCCTCTAGATTTCAGGATAGTAGTTTGCCTTGATAGCTCAACTCCATGGTAGTTCCAAGAAATTTTATTGATTTTAAGTATGTTCAGCTTTTTCTTTTTATAAAGACGGAATGGCAACTTCCATGTTCTTTACATACTGGAGCTGAAATGGGAAGTCCTGATATTTTTACTTAAACCCTATTTGCAAAGGCTTGAAATAAACTTTATATGAGAAGAGCTTATATTTTGTACCTTAATATGACATCTTAGTCATTTTGGCTACTTTAACAAAATACCACAAACTGGGTGATATAATAAACAACAAACATCTATATCTCATAGTTCTGGAAGCTAGAAGTCCCTGATCACAGTGCATACCATTGGTCATAGCACAGTCAGGTTCTGCTGAGGGCCCTTTTTCTGGATCACAGATTGCTGCTTTCTTGCTATATCTTCACACAGGGGAGAGAGAAAGCTCTTCTGTCTTTTCCTTGTATTATACAGGCACTCATTCCACCTCAAGGGTTTCACTCTCATGCCCCATCTAAACCAATTCACCTCTCGAAGACCTCTCTGCAAATACCATCACATTAAGGGTTACAGATTCAACATATAAATTTAAAGAAGACACAAACATTCAGTTCCTAATATATACTATCCTATCAGAAAGATTAAATCACTCTAAAAATGATAAACATATAATTGATACTATTATTTTTCCCTTTAAAAATCTGTCAAAAATCATGCACTATGCCTTGGGAAATGTTGCCATTAGCAGTAGGATTTATTAGTGTCTCTTTTTAACATCACTACCCCTTTTTTCTGAGATTAGGTCAAGGGAGCAGAACTAAATTGAGCTTCTGTATATATTCTTTCCATTCCATTCACCTGTCCTAATCTCAGATGTCAAATCCCTCTCTGCAAGCAATGTACAGATGCTCAAAAGCCTCAAGGATATCAGAGGTGACAGAATATTATTTTCTTAGGTCAGAGATGGAAAGGTGATTGAAATAAAATTCATCATACTATAGTTGGGACACTGATATTTTCAGCAACCAAATCCTTCTCCTCTGGCAATTTTGGAAAAAACTACAAACTAACCAACTGTATTAACAATTTAATATTTCTACAAAATCATGTCATAAGACAGTGAAATATTAATTGAAGGGTTACAAAATTAATCAGAGAGGTCCCTGTTCTTGACCTCAGAGTAACATTATCCATAAAAGGGAGAGTTCAAATTAGTAACACCAGTGGCAATTCAGGTTTTAAACATATCAGATCATATATAGACTAGACATATTTAATCTCTTAAATTATCTTAGTTTTTATAACAAATGAAACATCTATTTCTGTGTTATACCAAAACATGGTACATGCACATGAAAAGCTTTAGGATAAATGTAACATATTATTTGATGAAATTCTAAGTCACATGATGAGTAGTTAGAATATCAGATAATAAGCAATTTATGGAAATTGATTTGGACTCTGAAGGAGGGATAGGTTCTGCATAACCACTTTATCCTAGCTTCATGCTTCAGTGCCTGGAGTTCTATTCACTAACAAGAAAATTCTTAATCATCCCTTAAGCCACATTAATATTTCTCTAAATTTACAGGGAAAGTTAGTTGCTTTTTCATGTTTGCACCATGACACTTCATATGCGCCTCTCTCTCTTTTTTTAAGTAGGCTCCATGCCCAGCATGGAGCCCAGTAAGGGGTTGGAACTCATGACCCTGAGATCAAGACCTGAGCTGAGATCAAGAGTCTGATGCTTAACCAACTGAGCCAACCAGGAACCCCCTCTCTCTTACAGTCTATTTTGTTTTCTTTATGTTCTCACCAGTCAGTTGAGCAAGTCTAGTACAGAGATGTAGCCTTCTGTCATTGTTGCCCATTTACTGTTTATTTTACCACCTTTTGATACTTCAATTTTCTTTTGGACAAATACCTCTCTATCATTTTAGAAAGTCTTGGTGCAATGATCAATAAAGGTAGTCTGCTATCTCCTGGAAGGGGAGAACCTGTGACCCACTGATCTATCATTTCCCAAGAATCTGAATATGGAGTAGTGATACGAGGGTGAAAACCATTTGGACCTCTCTGAGGACAGCATTTACTAATCCCTGCAGAATATTGTTTGTTGTACAATGTCATTTTTGTTTAAAATAGGAAAAAGGATGCTTCGTTATAGAGAGACATAGTTATCAAATGTAGGTATGTGTAAGTAGATGCCTAGGAAGAGATCTGGAATATTCCAAACCAGCATGTTTTAAATGGTTATCTAAGGAGAGAATTTGGATTTGGGATAAGGTAAAGGCTGTTTTCCCTTCAAACTCTCTATATTACTGACTTATTATTTCATTTGAGGGGTTAAAAGTCATGTGTTACTTTTGTAATTTGTTTATTTTACTTCAAAAAGTTCACTTTTAAAGTTATATTCCCAAAAAAGAAAACATCTGAAGGGTTTTTTTTTCCTATTCATTGAGATAATTTGCCAGGGTTTAGTATTTTTCTGTAACATAGTCACCTACAGAGAATGACATATAGTTAATCAGCTGTTTTAATTCTCCTGAGATACAGAGAATTACAACATTAAAGTGATCCAAATGTGAACATGAGAAGACAATAGAAAGCAAAGAGTTTGGGGAGGAAATTGTACAGTGCTCCACAGGATTCTGAAGCTTGTTTTTGCACTTAACCATGATCTTGTGCATCTGTCCACATCAGTATACATAGATCTACCTCATTTTATTTTTTCATGAGACACTTAATATTATAGAATGGATATATTATAGTTTATTTAGCCATTCTGCTATCTGAGCATTTATGTATCCAAAATTTTTACTATTATAAACATTACTGCAGTAGAAATCTCTATCCATACATTTTTGAGCACATGAACTAATATTTCTGCAGGAAAAAATTAGAGAAATAGAAATGGCACATCAAAGGGTTTCTACATGAGAATTGCTGATACTATCAAACAGTTCTCAAAGAAAGGTTTTTTTTGTTTGTTTGTTTGTTTGTTTTTAAAGATTTTATTTATTTATTTGACAGACAGAGATCACAAGTAGGCAGAGCGGCAGACAGATAGAGAGAGAGAGGTGGAAGCAGGCTCCCTGCAGAGCAGAGAGCCCGATGTGGGGCTCGATCCCAGGACACTGGGACCACGACCTGAGCCGAAGGCAGAGGCTTTAACCCACTGAACCACCCAGGTGCCCCAGAAAGGTTTTTTTTTAATCTGTATTTCTAACAACAGTGAGTGACAGTACTGATTTTTCTATGCTTTGCCAATATCAGATATTATTGTTTTGTTTTCTTAACTTGATAACCAGCTAGTTAAAAAAAATAATAGTTGATTGATATTCTGTGCAAACTGCTTTTTTTTACTAAGGAGATTTTCCTTCATTCCATGGTTGTAGTCATCACTAAGAAAAGGCAAATAGTTTTAGATTTCACAGACCCTGCATTTCCCATGCAGAAGCCATGTTTGGACATATTCATATGCTAAGTTCTAGGCCTAAGTAATGTCTGACTTATGAATATAGTTTTCTAAGAAAAGTTCATCATAGGCTGAATAGTGGGTTTGCTAGGCATTATTCCATGATGAGAACATGAGTTAGCATTCAGTACCAGATAGACAGTAGACTTCATCTTACAGCAGAAGTTCTGAAGCAAGCTAATAAGGCCCAAATCATAGCCATCTCTTTCTCCCTTACTGAAACAGTTCCCTATTTCTTTGGCTGAATACCTGATAGAGGAGTTGTCTTGCATTTAAAAATAGAGCCTCCCTATGACCCTGCAGTTGCACTACTGGGTATTTACCCCAAAGATATAGATGTAGTGAATAGAAGGGCCATCTGTACCCCAATGTTTATAGCAGCAATGGCCATGGTCATTGGTCATGGCCATGGTCAAACTGTAGAAAGAACCAAGATGCCCTTCAACGGACAAATGGATAAGGAAGATGTGGTCCATATACACTATAGCGTATGATGCCTCCATCAGAAAGGATGAATACCCAACTTTTGTATCAACATGGACGGGACTGGAGGTGATTATGCTGAGTGAACTAAGTCAAGCAGAGAGAGTCCATTATCATATGGTTTCACTTATTTGTGGAGCATAACAAATAACATGGAGGACATGGGGAGATGGAGAGGAGAAGGGAGTTAAGGGAAATTGAAAGGGGAGGTGAACCATGAGAGACTGTGGACTCTGAAAAACCATCTGAGGGTTTTGAAGGGGCAAGGGGTGGGAGGTTGGGTGAGCCTGGTGGTGGGTATTATGGAGGGCACGTATTGCATGGAATGCTGGGTGGGGTACATCAACAATGAATTCTGGACCACCGAAAAGAAATTTAAAAAATAAATAAATAGGGGCGCCTGGGTGGCTCAGTGGGTTAAAGCCTCTGCCTCGGCTCAGGTCATGATCCCAAGGTCTTGGGGTCGAGCCCCACATCAGGCTCTCTGATCAGCGGGGAGTCTGCTTCCTCCTCTCTCTCTCTGCCTGCCTCTCTTACTACTTGTGATCTGTCAAATAAATAAATAAAATTTAAAAAAAAAATAAATAAATTTAAAAATAGGGGCAATATTTTTTTAAAGATTTTATTTATTTATTTATTTGAGAGAGATCACAAGTAGACAGAGAGGCAGGCAGAGAGAGAGAAAGAGAGAGAGAGGGGGACGCAGTCTCCCTGCTGAGCAGAGAGCCCGATGCGGGACTCGATCCCAGGACCCTGAGATCATGACCTGAGCTGAAGGCAGCGGCTTAACCCACTGAGCCACCCAGGTGCCCCTAAAAATAGGGGAAATATTATACAAAATTCTTATTTTCAAACCCTTGACTCACACTAAGCATGGTGAGCTGATTACACCTTAAAAGGCATGTAGGAAATGAGAGGGTTCTAAAAAACAGTGAATAACATCTATCATGTCATGTCGACTCAAGGAAACATGCATTTTGAAGTGGATGTCATTTTGCCCTCTCTTACACTTCATACTGAGTGTATATATTTCCATGAATCAGCAGTGCTAATAAAAGGGAACATAAATGTGGATATTCCGTGCCAATATCATTTAGGAAATACCTTTCAAATTCATAGCACAATGTCAATTGTTTAATGCATTACTTATTTTATTATATAACATCAAATTAATTACAAAGTGTTTAATTTTGGAAATGGCTGATTTTTTTCCCCTACATAGCACTGGTAAATGTCTGCCAGGGGAAAAAAATGCTCAAGTTACTCAAATGGAAGTAAAAGGCATTACTGAGCTGATTCACGTCAGGAAGTACCTGGATGTCAGGTAACTCACCTAACTGATGTGTCAAAACAGGATTATGCTTTTACAGGGTGAGGAAGAGAAAGAGAGAGAGAGAGAGAGGTGTTCTTGTGTTTTGGCTCAGGTAACAGTTCTCATCTCTAATCTCTGCAAGTCTTATGGTTGGAACAGTTGGATATTGTTCCAGTATTCATGCCTCATGATCAAGACTGTTTGTACAATCTCATACTGCTAACTGTCAAGAACTGTTTTTGAAAGTCCTGCATTGGTTCTATTAGGTTTAGGGCTGAAAGCTGAAAGGATAAAATAAGGAAAGGAAGCAATGTTTGGAGACAAGGGAGCTGGAGACCTATCATATCTGGTTTAAATCTTCTATATAACAAAATTAACAAGTCAGGAAACAACAAATGCTGGCAAGGATGTGGAGAAAGGGGAACTCTTACACATGACTGGTGGGAACGCAAACTGGTACAGACACTCTGGAAAACACTATGGAGTTGCCTCAAAAGTTAAAAATAGAGCTGCCCTATGACCCAGCATTTGCACTACTAGGTATTTACCCAAAGGATACAAACATAGTGATCCAAAGGGGCACGTGCACCTCAGTGTTTATAGCAGCAATGTCCACAATAGCCAAGCTATGGAATGAGCCCAGATGTCCATCGACAGAGGAATGGATAAAGAAGAGTAATAGGGGCGCCTGGGTGGCTCAGCGGGTTAAAGCCTTTGCCTTCGGCTCAGGTCATGATCCCAGGGTCCTGGGATCAAGCCCCACATCGGGCTCTCTGCTCAGCAGGGAGCCTGCTTCCCTTCCTCTCTCTGCCTGCCTCTCTGCCTGCCTGTGATCTCTGTCAAATAAATAAATAAAATCTTAAAAAAAAAAAAAAGAAGAGTAATAGAATCAGCCACCAAAAAGCGATATCTTGCCATTTACAAAAATGTGAATGGAACTAGAGGCTATTATGCTAAGCAAAGTAAGTCAATCAGAGAAAGATGATGATCATGTGATTTCACTCATATGTGGAATTTAAGAAACAAAACAAAGGATTGTAGGGGAATGGAGGGAAAGATAAATTGAGACAAAATCAGAGGTAAAAAAAAACCATAAGATACTTTTAACTACAGGTGAAAAAAACAGGGTTTCTGGAGGGAAGGCAGGTAGGAGAATGGGGTAACTGGGCAATGGGCATTAAGGGGGGCACGTGATGCGATGAGCACTGGATGTATACGCAACTGATGAATTACTGAACTCTACCTCTGAAACTAATAATATACTATATGTTAATTGAATTTAAATAAAATTAAAAACAAGATATAAAAAATATTTTATATACCTGGGGTAACAAACTTCCAGTGAACCTTAGTAATGCTCCAACTTTTCATGACTGTACAGTTTTCATTCTCCATGTATCACAGGTGGTGAGGGTTGTTTCCTTAGCTTCAGCAAAGATTTCAGCTACAAATGTCATGTTCAGACTTTCTGATATGACTGGGCAGGGATGAGGGAACTGAGAAAAAGAAAAAAGAAAAAGAAAAGCAGCAATGATAAGGGTACATGGGTACCATAGGCCATGGAAAGGTAAATAATTCAGGAAGTGACATGGGAAGAGAAAATAGGTACTA
The DNA here is from genome assembly GCF_002288905.1 of Enhydra lutris kenyoni. NCBI lineage: Eukaryota > Metazoa > Chordata > Mammalia > Carnivora > Mustelidae > Enhydra > Enhydra lutris. Next base: position 3,763,971 of record NW_019154149.1, on the reverse strand, counting down.
GAACTTTAGCATGAGAGGAAACACAGTTATTAGGACTATAGCTCATTGATGAAAGAAGGAACTACAGCCTGAAGCAAAAGCACTCAGTTAATTGCCTCAGCTCTTTAAGTTCCAGGTGACAGAAATCAGAATTGGTCCCAGAACCTAGAGGGCTCTTAAGGTAGACTGGTGTCAAATGTCCCCAACTGTGAGAAAGGCAAGTGGAGGAAGAAATGGGAAAAGAGGAGGAGGATTCCCAACAAGAAATTAGGAAACTGATCACCATTGAGGAAAAGTTATCTTCAGGGAAATATGTGTCCTCAGAGAGGCAGCATGGTAACATGGAGTGAATGAAGATTTGTGCCTAATGTTCTCAGTGTGAATCTTGAATCTGCTACATTCTTTAGGCAAGAAATTATCTCTTGATAAATTATAAGTTATTAGCAGATAAATGATTTTATTCATCTTTCCACTTCTAAAATCTAACACATCACCTGGCTAAAGGGCTGTTGCTTGAGTCTAAATCAGTGGATTGAAAATTGAGGGAGCCTCAGGATCACGTAGAGAGTTTGTTAAACTATAGAATGCCCAAGTTTTGGTCAAGTCAGTCTGGAGTAAGATTTGCATTTCTATCAAATTCCCAAACAACACTAAAGATACTGCTCCAGGAATCACACTTTGAGAACAAGTGAGCATTGTTTTCAACCAGGGGTCAACAAATTACAGCCAGTTGGCCAATCTACCTTTAGCCTCTTTTTATATAGCTCATGATCTAAGAATTTTTTTTACCTTTTTAAAGGATTGTTACAAACACACAAAGAAGGGGCACGTAGGTGGCTCAGTCGATAAAGCCATGAGGTGTCTCCTTCAGCTCAGGTCATGATCTCAAGGTCCTGGGATCGAGCCTGTTTCTGCCTCTCCCTCTGCAACTGCCTCTGCCGCTCCATCTGCTTGTGCTCTCTCACTCTTGCTATCTCTCTCTCTCAAATAAATAAATATTTTAAAACACACACGCACAAAGAATACGTGACAGACTTATATGTGTCCCACAAAGTGTAAAATATTTACAATCTGGCCATTTACAGAAAACATTTACCAGCCCCTGATTTAAACAATACAATTATTGCAAAAACAAACAACTTAACTGGGAAAAGGTTTAAACTGCAGAATAAAAATCAGATATTTATGTTCTGTGTTACCTAAATCACACTGTATTTCCAATATGCTGTCTCTGCCCAATTCTTGTTTGGCTGCTTATAGCCATTTTAGGAGCTGTAAGAATGATTTCGATTATTCTGTGGAAGCATTTCACTGAATTAAAATGTAGATATTTTTAGAAGCATTATTCTGTAGTAGTTTGAGGAAAATAGGCATGGCATTAGTTCTTTCGACATTTAAGCTTCTCTATTTTAATTGCACTTTAAATCCTTCAGTTTTTGGAATGTTCTGATAGGCCATTTCCAGATGTCAGATTTCTATCTAGAACGTGCACACTTGAAATACATCTCTAAGGCTTATGGGAGCTCATTCCAAACTTTTTACAACTGTGTATTCTGGCCTTTGTATTGCTGAGGCTGCATACTGGAATGCCACAGTGTAGGCTACATACTGGATAGCTAGTTTGTGCAAGCAGACCCTGAATGCCTCTGTTAATCACTATCTTGAGAAAGTAGAGATCCCTTCCTTCCTCTATATTTCCATCAAGCAGAATATGCAAAAGGACTTGTTGTTCAGTGTTCAAGGTCAGGGGCCTGGGGTGGCAACCTTATAACAAAGAGTGTCTAGGTGACAGGCCTTGATCTCTTTGGAAACGCCAGCCATGGAAGGAGGGAAAGGGCCATGGATAGTTGCTAGGTTAAGTTGCTATGCTAAAGAAGCTTGATGCACAGAGATCTCAGCTGTGGATGCTTTGTCCAGTCCACTGCGCCTGGACTCCCTGTACGTAAGTTTCTCCAATAAACCTATGTCTCAATGGCTCTCTCTGGTTCTCTTTTTTGGCCTCACTAGACCACTACCCACCCTAGGCTTAGAGTCTGCTGGGATGTAATTGCACACACAGTAAGTCCTCAACCCAGACTTCTGTTATTCTTTATCTAGTTTAGAACTGCACCCAAAGATCAAGAAAGGAACCATAACATAATCAATCTCTTAAAAGTGTATGTATAGGGGCACCTGGGTGGCTCAGTGGGTTAAGCCTCTGCCTTCGGCTCAGGTCATGATCTCAGGGTCCCGGGATCGAGCCCCACATCGGGCTCTCTGCTCAGCAGGGAGCCTGCTTCCCTTCCCCTCTCTCTGTCTGCCTCTCTGCCTACTTGTGATCTCTGTCTGTCAAATAAAAAAAAAAGTGTATGTATATCCAAAGACTTCTGCCCATCCACCTATTCTTAGCTCAATTGATCATAGTAGACTAATCATTAGTAGCACCAATTATGAGTGTTGAGATTTCAGATACCCAGATAATAATGATCAGAGGGACTTTCCCAGTGCTTTAGTATAAGTCCTCAGGAATTCTGAACTACCCTGACTGGTCTGGGCCTCAGGAATGACTGAAATGGGTTTCCCTTCCTGGCTGGCAGGATGGAGGCTCTATATTAAACATATAGTAATTGAAATAAACAAAGAATGTGGTGTATCTCCTCCAACTGAGCTTTTCTATTGAAATTTAAATTTGCCTCATGGGGAGACTATCTCCTTGAATTTCAAAGAATGTGTGTCCATCTTTATCATAGTCTAGCTCACTGTAGCCTGTAGAATTGAGGAAGGTTTAGTTTGAGACCATGGCTTTGATTGTTAGTGAGTTGGTATGCAGAAATGAATGTGGCCTCTCAGAAGTCACTGCTACTTCTGTCTATGAGAGTGGGCTGGGATAGCATGAAGTCTGACAGAATACATGTTTGAAACACCATCACCTCCCAACAGGAGGATGTTTAGAAGGGATCCTAAGGAGGAAAAGAGAGTGCATGCATTCATACTCAATTTTGCTGATGGGATTAGCTTACTAATAGGTAGAAAGGAAGAATAGGTAGAAAGGGAGAGGGTATGAATTTTCATATTTAAGGCCCTATATTAGATTTTAAACGTTAAAGCCAAAAACAAAACAATATAGGGAATTCTTTCCTGAGAGGGAGTAGTATACCACAGCAGATGGTGACAGGTCCAGAGTTATAAAAGATCCCTAACTGCCCCTTGCCTGGACGTGCTGCTCAAGACACATACTATTTCATTTGGACAGATTATTTTACCTGCTGTGAGAATGATAACCTGTCTAAACTTGAGGATATTTGTAGCAGTATAAATTGTATTCAAGGAGAAAAACTTTTGTATCTTGCTCAGGGTAGACACACAAAATGCTGTAGCAATGGTAGACATCTGAAGTCAAGAAAGTATAGAACCTGATGGAACTTGGGTTCTTAAAGCATACAAGTGGCTCTGGCTGAACCTTTGTGAGCTTTCGAAAAGGGTTTTCTTCTTGCTGAGAAGCAGAGTGCATATTAGACAAGCTTCTTAAATATGCATCAGAGTGCTCTTCAGCATTCCTCTCCAAATGGATGCACCCTTGATTCTACCATCAAAATGATAGCCTAGGGCACTGGAAGAAAAACTGTTATTAATGGCACTGCTGGGTCATTGATAGTTCAGAAAAATTAAAACATCTCTTTTTGCCTTGCTTGTAGAAAGCCACAGACATTTCATAGTAGACTGTGCTGATTAAGAGAACTCACAGGTAGTGATGCAGAAGACAAGGCTAACTTGGGGAACTTCAGGATATCTGGGGAGGACACACTAGTTCCACATTAGCATAGCTTCAGCCAGTTCCTATATTGTCCCTTGAGTCAGACAACTGAGACCAAGTACTAGGGGAGAAAGGCAAGAACATTTAGTTACTAGACGAATGACTGCTTCATAAGTCAACTATTCTCTAGCTCTGTACCTTAATGTTAGACAAAATGAGCAGATGATATTCAATATTTTGTTCCCAGAATCTAGGGCATACATGTAAGGTACACTGTGGAAAAATTAATAAAAAACACGAAGGATGAACATGAAAGAGAGAGATTAGGGGCACCTGGGTGGCTCAGTTGGTTAAGCCTCTCTTAATTTCAGCTTAGGTCATGATCTCAGGGTTGTGAGATAGAGCCCCATGTCAGGCACCATGCTCAGTGGGGAGTCTGCTTCTTTCCCTCTTTCCCTCTCCCTCTGTCCCTCCCTCTGCTCACACACTATTTTTCTCTCTCTAAAATAAATGAATAAATAAATGTTTAAAAAAAGAAAAAATAAAAGAGATTAACTAAAACAAAATGACCATTGTCAGGCTGAGTTATATTAGCAAAACTAGATGTTAGAAGAGATACACAAAGGAAAATAGAGAAGATCAAAAAATCTAAAGACTAGCTCTCTCAAAAGACCAATAAGAAAATAAAAAATGAACAAAACAGATCAAGAAAAATAAAGAAGGTGAGAATGCAAAATTGAATAGGATGAGGAAAATTTACATAATTACAAAATTTTTAAAATAATAAGAGAATAGTAAAAATAGCATTTTGACAAAATTTTTGAAAATTATTAATTATTAAAACATTTAAATAAATAAATAAATGTATCTACAATCATTAATAAAATTGAACTAGTAGTCCAAAAAAAAATTGAACTGGTAGTCAATTTCTTCTTTTTTCTTTTTTTTTTTTTTTTTTTTTTAAGATTTTATTGATTTATTTGACAGAGAGAGAGATAACAAGTAAGCAGAGAGGTGGGCAGAGAGAGAGAAAGGGAAGCAGGTTCCCTACTGAGCAGAAAGCCCGATGCAGGGCTCAATCCCAGGACCCTGAGATCATGACCTGAGCTGAAGGCAGAGGCTTAACCCACTGAGCCACCCAGGCGCTCCTGATAGTCAATTTGTATCTTTATCCCAATAAAAAAAGATATGAATGCCAAGAAGTTAAGAAGTTTTACAGGTAAATTTTATCAAATATTCAAGCAGCTGATAGTATTTCTATAATAAAAATTATGTCCAGGAATAAAAATGAGAGAAGGCTATTTGACACATTTAATGAAACTATTATAACCTTTGTACCAAATAAGAGAAGAACAGTATAAAAATAAATGTACAGGAGCTAATTCTGCCACCCCAAAATATACCTCTTCAGCATACTGATTATTCTAGGCTAGTTTTTAAGAAACTATGGACACAATAGAAGCTTTGAAAATGAAGTAGAAGTTAGTTACCCTTAAAAGAAATTATTATTTATTTGGGGGCGGCAGAGGGAGAGAGACTCTTGAGCAGACTGTGCTGAGCACCATCCAACGACCCTGAGATCATGACCTGAGCTGAAATCAAGAGTCGGATGCTTAACCAACTGAGCCACCCTGGTGCTCCTTGTTACCCTTTTATTAAAGACATTTACATGTATGAGGAAAATCTCCATTTGCAAGGGTATCTTCCTCAGTACTAAAAAGAGGGTAATGACTCTATAAACATGTAGAAACTTAGTGAAGAAGGAATGGACTTAAATCTGCATAACCACCTTACTTTTGTTTACTGTGCTTTTCCTGGTAACCTTTCATAACTGACTCCCCCTCCCATCTTTTTTATCTTTGGCTGGAAATGGTATTTAAAGTGATGGTTTTAGCCATTTTGGGGAGTTACGGTTTTCCTGGGTCTCTCCAATGTATATAGGTGGCATAAATGTAATTAAATTTTGTTTAATTTCTTCCTATATTTTTCACATCAATTTTATTCTTAGACTAGCTAGAAGAACTTTGAAGGGAAGAGGACATATTTTTCCTTCATCAACATAAGCATATAGCATAAAAGGAAAATCCTAAACATATTATCAAATTTAATCCAGCTATGTGTGCACAAGCATGCACACATGTACATAAACGTAATGATCAAGGATGTTTTATCTGAGGAATATAAGGATGCATCAAGATCAGAAAATCTATGCAATTTATCACACTGATAGTTATAGAAGAAAACAATATCAACAGACGGCAAAAAAACCCAATTCAGTAAGAGTTAATCATTCATGACTGAAATTATTAACTAACTAGGAAAAGATTAACACTTTCTTAATCTGATAAATGTTATCTATAAAAAACCTAAGACAAAACACATTTAATAGTAAAATATTAGAATCATGTCTATTATACTCAGGAACAAAAGAGATATACCTGCTATCACTCATACTATTTAACATTGTGTTGTAAGTTCTAAATGAAACACTATACGAAAAAGAAGATATATTAAAATCAAAAGAACACTTGACTTTGGGAAACAAACTGAGGGTTGCAGAAACAGAGGTGAGTGGGGGCATGGAGAAACAGGGCGATGGGCATTAAGGAGGGCACATGATGTGATAAGCACTGGGTATTACACATAACTAATGAATCATTGAACACTGCATCAAAAACTAATGATGTACTATGTGATGGCTAGTTGAATTTAAATTAAAATAAATAAATAGAATAATAAAAATCAAAAGAACAAAGAGAGAGACAAAATTACCATTTTTGTTGATGATAGGATTTCTTCATGGAGAAACCAGGAGTCATAGGCAAATGAAACTAAAGCTGCTTAAAAGCATAAAGTTAAACAAAAATTAAAATAGCTGCACTAATACTTCAGTGAATCTCTGTTTTATTTTTTATTAGATATTTATTTATTTATTTTAAAGGTGGGACAGAGGAGAGGGAAAGAAAGTCTGAAGCAGACTCTGGGCTGAGCCTGGAGCCGGGATGCCAGGCTTGATCTAAAGACCCTGAGATCATGGCCTGAACTGAAACCAGGAGTCAGACACTTAACTGACTGTGCCACCAAGGCACCCTGTAAATCTCTATTTTAAAGTAACCTTTTTCCTCCCTTCTGCAAACCTCTCCTCCTCCTTTCTTAAGACTTTTCTTTTAGAAACCCAGTACCACCCTGGAAACACGATGAAAAAGGCTGGCCACACATACACAATTCCTAGAGAAACAAGCTAGATCTTCTATTTCCCTATAAAACTTCTAAGCCCCTTCCACCATGAGAGCTGTTATAGCTTCCTTTGTCCAACAAAGCAATAAAGCTATTGTTTCTCTTTATCCCAAACTCTGCCTTCACGTTATAGTTTGGCTCCAAAGCATAGAAGTTGGTTTTCCAAAACAAAACTGACAGGAAAGTCCAGCAAGTTTACTAAACACAAGTCAACATAGGAAAACCAACAGTGTTTCTATACACGAGCAATAATCAATTTAAAAATGCAACAGAAAAGAAATAATAGTAATAGTTTAAAGTATAACTTCCTTGGAATAAAACTAAAAGCATTTTAAGATATACCATTAGGGGGACCTGAGTGGCTCAGTCAGTTAAGTATCTGTTCTTGGCTCACGTCATAATCCCAGGGTCCTGGGATGGAGCCCCACATGGGGTTCCCTCCCCAGCAAGGCATCTGCTTCTCCCTCTGTATCCCCACTCTCACTCATGCTTTCTCTATCTCAAATAAATAAATACATTCTTTAAAAAAAGATATACCTTTTATTTTATTTTATTTTATTTTTTTGACAGAGAAAGAGATCACAAGTAGACAGAGAGGCAGGCAGAGATAGAGGGGGAAGCAGGCTCCCTGCTGAGCAGAGAGCCTGATGTGGGGCTCAATCCCAGGATCCTGAGATCATGACCTGAGCCGAAGGCAGAGGCTTAACCCACTGAGCCACCCCAGTGCCCCCAAAAGATATGCCTTTAAAAAGAAAAAGTATATAACATTTTTGAAGAACATCAAAGTCCTGAGCAAATGGAGAACAAACCATATTCAAGAATGGAAGTGCTCAATCATAAAATGAAAATTCTCCTCCAAATTAATCTATAAACTCAATCCTGTGCCAATCAAAATCTTATAAGGAAATTTTTTGCACTAGATAGATTCTAAGATTCATAATGAGGACTGAAAGTCCAAGAAACTTTAAAATTATCCTTGTAAAAAACAATACCAGGAGAAAAACTTATTCTTCCATATATCAAGGTTTAGGACAAAGTTATCTTAATAGTACTAATGCTGATCAATGGAACAGAGTAGATGACTCAAGTAAAGATCTGTATACATTGGTACATGACATGGTTCACATTAAAATTAAATGGGAAAATTGGGTTGTCATATGTTAAAAATAGAAAACTGTACCTTCCCATACCCAGAATAAATTAAAATGCTTAACTATGTAAATATTTAATATAAACTATATAACTATAATAAAACATAAATGACATCTTTGTGACCTTGTGATAGGAAAAGATCTCTTAGGCATAACACAGAAAGCATACATAAAGAAAGAAAAAATGATAGAGTTGATTATTTCAAAATTTTAAAGTTCTAAACAAAAAACAGCACAAAAAGAGTTAAAAAACAAATTGTAGACTTGGAGAAGCTATTTGTGACATTCATTTAAAGAAAATCAAATACATAAGACACAACAGAAAATGGTTATCTTGGAGAAGAGGGAATTGGAATGTCCAGAATAAACAAAAGATAAAATGCTCAATCTCACCAGCAAACAAAAGAAAAACAAAACAATCGTCTTTTAGATTTTTGAAAACATAAACCTCATAAGTGTTTGTGAGAAGGAATGCAGAACTGTAAATAAGACAAATTAACAATAGCTGGCCTGTGCTAAAAATTTTACATCTTAAATAGAGGCAACTCCTGTCATGTGAATAAAATTGAGTACAAGAAGGATTTAACAAATTTGTGCTGGTGATTGTGGCAGGTTAGGGAAAAGGGAAATTGAATTGTGGAGAAATGCAAAGAGGAGTTCAGCTCTATCCACTACATTTTTATTTCATTTAAAAATTATTAATCAAATGTTAACATTTATTAACAAAATAGGATTTAAATTGGGAAGCTAATTCTAGACTAAGGTTAAATTGAAGTAATCAGCAATAAAGGAATCAAGACATCTTGTAGAGATGGAGAGAAAGAGGGAGAAAGAGAAAGAAAGGAAGAGGGAGAGAGTGTCTCAGCTGGGATGGAATGTGGTAAGGTGACTGAGGGGAGAGTAATGGAAGGTACCATGGATATTAAGAAAGATTCACATAGTGCTTGAAAACAGCAGAATGATAAAACTGAGTGATAGGGAGGATCATGAAGTCATGGATGAATCTCTTTTACCTAACAGCCTATTAGGGGGTAAAACATCATTTCTGAAATAGTAGGTGACAAAAGTCATCCCTGGGATGCCTGGGTGGCTCACTTGATTAAGTGACTGCCTTCAGCTCAGATCATGATCCTGGAATCCTGGGATCAAGTCCCACATCGGGCTCCCTGCTTAGTGGGGAGTCTGCTTCTCCCTCTGGCCCTTCCCCTTTGTGCACTCTCTCATTCTCTCTCAAATAAATAAATAAAATCTTTAAAAAAAAAAAGTCATCCCTTAGGAAAATTGCTCCAATAGGAGTTATGAGCTGGTATGACTCAAGTAAGCCCCCTCCCACCTGCTTCAGAAACAAAGGCAGAACACAATAGGAGCTTTCTTTCCTGAATTCCTTCATTTCCTTGAAGCCTTTCTATAGGAAAGGACATAGGATAGACCCTTCTAACATCCTGTCTGTAACTTTTCTATCCTAAGAATCACAGAGTTTAGCAGTTTGGAGATATTTTTCACAGACATTATTCACTGTATCAGAAAGTTCATTTATATGGTGGCATTTTCAATAAAGGCACATTTCTTTTTGCAAAGAAAATTATTATGAATAATTTTGTTATAAGCTAGGATGAATTCATTGCTATCATATCTCTTTTGCAAAAAGAAACAAAAGAAGAAATGATTCTGCATCCTCAGCCTAGGTAAATACCACACCATTTCTACTGAATATGTCCAACAATTCTGGTTGTCATTTTTCTAATAAAGTGCAAAAATGGTGAAAAAAATGACTGTTTAAATGTGATTCCAGGAGGGAGGAAGCAAGATGGTGGAGGAGTAGCTGACTGAAACAGCATTAGGTCCCAGGAGTTCAGCTAAAGAGTATCAAATCATTCCAAAATACCTACAAATTCAACAGGAGATCGAAAAGAGCAGCAATTCTAGGAACAGAAAATCAACAACTTTCTGGAAGGTAGGACGTTTGGCGAAGTGAATCTGAAGTGAAGGGAAGACAGACCACAGGGTGAGGGGCCGGCTCCCGGCAAGCGGTAGAGCAGTGGAGCACAAAATCACAACTTTCAGAAGTCTGCTCCACTGAGGGATGTCACTCCAGAGGCTAAGCAGGGTTGGAGACAGTGTGGTCTCAGGACCCACGGGGTCACAGAAAGACCGGGGGTGTCTGAGTGCAGCAGAGCTGCCAGGAATTGGAACAGGGAAGCCGGCTACAGAAATGGAACCAAGCAGTGGGCTCTCAGCTGGGGGTTACCTTAAACCATGATCCAAGGCACAGTTGGGTCACTGCACTTCGAGCAGAGACCCCACAAGTGGCAGATCCAGAGAGGCCCCCTCCTTCCTCCAGGAGGAGCAGTGCGGGAACACGTGACAGGAATCTGCTGGGTTTGGAGACTCCAGATGGGGCCGTGTGCCAGAGACAGCAATGCTTGGTCACAGGCCAAGTGAGTTTGGAGTGTGGCCAGAAACCAGTGAGACAGGAAGGATTGACTGCTTTTCTCTGAGGACGCACTGAGGAGTGGGGCCCCAAGCTATTGGCTCCTCTAGGCCAGAGACTGGGAGGCCACCATCTCCATTCCCATCCTCCAGAGCTCTACTGAAAGCATTCAGGGAACAAAAACTCCCAAGAGCAAACCCAAGCAGATTACTTAGTCTGGCCCCTGGCAACGGTGGGGGGGTGGCAATTACGCCTCAGGCAAAGACATTGCAGAACCATGGAAACAGGCTCCTCCCACAGAAGATCTGCAAGAAGATCCAGCTGAGACCAAGTTCACTGAACAACAAGAACTGTGCAACTCCAGAACTAGAGGAAAGCAATGCATAGAATTCATGGCATTTACCCATGATCCTTTAGCCTTGCAAAATTATTTTTAATTTTTTTTCTTGTTCTTTTTTTTAACTTTTCCTCTTTCCTCTTTTAATGTTTTTTATAACTATTTTATACTACCAATACCTTTTTAAAAAAATCTTTAAAAATTTTCATTATTATAGGCATATTTTACCCCTTTGTTGTATTTAAGCTTACTTTTTGTATACATATAGAGTTTTCTTCTTTAAAATTTTGGGATACAATTTTTTCTAATAGATCAAAATATATCCTAAATCTAACACATGGCTTTGTTCTAGTCTCCAATCTGATCACATTCTTTCCTCTTTTTTATTCCTTTTCAATCAACGTATCTTATCGATTCCCTTTTTAGAATCTTTTTTAAATTTTCATATTTACAATCATATTCCATCACTTCATCGTGTTTACCCTCATTTTTGTACATATATAAGTTTTCTTTCTTTAAAATTTTGGGAGGTAGTTTCTTCCAAGAGGCAAAAATACACCCAAAATCAAGTGGGTGGCTCTGTTCTATTCACCAGTCTAATATATATAAATATGTAAGTATATATGTATATATATATATTTTTTTTCCTTATCCCCCCGTTTTCAGGGCTCTTCTGATTTGGTTAGTATTTATTTTTTCTGTAGTCTTTGCCACCCTTTTTGTATTTTATTCTCTTCACATATTCATATCTGAATAAAATGACAAGGTAGAAAAACTCACCACAAAAAACGAACAAGAGGCAGTACCAATGGCTATGGACCTAATCAATATGGACATTGGTAATATGTCAGATATAGAGCTCAGAATGACAATTCTCAAGGTGCTAGCTGGGCTCAAAAAAGGCATGGAAGATATTAGAAAATCCCTTTCTGGAGAAATAAAAGCCCTTTCTGGAGAAATAAAAGAACTAAAATCTAACAAAGCTGAAATTAAAAAAAAAAACAATGAGGTACAATAAAAAATGGAGCCTCTTACTGCTGGGATAAATGAGGCAGAAGAGATAATTAGTGATATATAAAACCAAATGATGGATAACAAAGAAGCTGAGCAAAAGAGAAACAACTACCGGACCACGAGGGGAGAATTCAAGAGAAAAGTGATACCATAAGATGAAACAATATTAGCATAATTGGGATCCCAGAAGAAGAAGAAAGAGAGAGAGGGGCAGAAGGTACATTGGAGCAAATTGTAGTAGAGAATTTCCCTAATATGGCAAAGGGAACAAGCATAAAAATCCAGGAGGCACAGAGAAACCCCCTCAAAATCAATAAAAATAGTTCCACACCTTATCATCTAATAGTAAAACTTACAAGTCTTAGAGACAAAGAGAGAATCCTGAAGGCAGCTTGGGATATGAAGTCTGTAACATACAATGGCAGAAATATTAGATTGGCAGCAGACTTACCCACAGAGACCTGGCAGGCCAGAAAGACCTGGCATGATACATTCAGAGCACTAAACAAGAAAAGTCTGCAGCCAAGAATACTATATCCAGCTAGACTGTCATTGAAAATAGGAGAGATAAAAAGCTTTCAGGACAAACAAAAACTAAAAGAATTTGCAAACACCAAACCAGCCCTACAATACAGTAAATACAATACAATACAGGAACTATTGAAAGGGGTCCTCTAAGCAAAGAGAGAGCCTGAAAGTAACGGACCAGAAAGGAACAGAGACAATATACAGTAACAGTCACCTTACAGGCTATACAATGGCACTAAATTCATATCTTTCAATACTTACTCTGAATGTAAATACGCTAAATGCTCCAAGCAAAAGACACAGGGTTATCAGAATGGGTAAAAAAACAAAACTCATCAATATGCGGTCTACAAGAAACTAATTTTAGACCCAATACACCTCCATATTTAAAGTGAGGGGGTGAAAAGCCATTTACCATGCTAATGGACATCAAATGAAAGCTGGGGTGGCAATCCTTATATCAAATAAATTAGATTTTAAGCCAAAGACTATAAGAAGAGATGAGAAAGGACACTATATCATGCTTAAATGGTCTGTCCAACAAGGAGATCTAACAATTTTAAATATCTATACCCCTAACATGGGAGCAGCCAATTATACAAATCAATTAATAACAAAATCAAAGAAACACATCAACAATGATACAATAATAGTAGGGGGCTTTAGCACCCCCCTCACTGAAATGGACAGATCATCCAAACAAAAGACCAACAAGGAAATAAAGGCCTTAAATAACATACTGGACCAGATGGACATCACAGATATATTCAGAACATTCCATCCCAAAGCAACAGAATATACATTCTTCTCTAGTGCACATGGAACATTCTCCAGAATAGATCACATCCTGGGTCACAAATCAGGTCTCAACTGATACCAAAAGATTGGAATCATTCCCTGCATATTTTCAGACCACAATGCTCTGAAGCTGGAACTCAATCACAAGAGGAAAGTTGGAAAGAGCTCAAATACCTGGGGGCTAAAGACCATCCTACTAAGATAGAATGGGTCAACCAGGAAATTAAAGAAGAATTGAAAAAAATTCATGGAGACAAGTGAAAATGAAAACACAACTGTTCAAAATCTTTGGGACACAGCAAAGGCACTCCTGAGAGGAAAGTATATAGCGATACAAGCCTTTCTCAAGAAACAAGAAAGGTCTCAAATACACAACCTAACCCTACACCTAAAGGAGCTGGAGAAAGAACAGCAAAGAAAGCCTAAACCCAGCAGGAGAAGAGAAATAATAAAGATCAGAGCAGAAATCAATGAAATAGAAATCAAAAGAACAGTAGAACAAATCAAGGAAACTGGGAGCTGGTTCTTTGAAAGAATTAATAAGATTGATAAACCCCTGGCCAGACTTATCAAAAAGAAAAGAGAAAGGACCCAAATTAATAAAATCATGAGGGAAAGAGGAGAGATCACAACCAACACCAGAGAAATACAAACAATTATAAGAACATATTATGAGCAACTATACGCCAGCAAATTTGACAATCTGGAAGAAATGGATGCATCTCTAGGGACATATGAACTACCAAAACCAAACCAGGAAGAAACAGAAAACCTGAACGGACCCATAACCAGTAAGGAGATTGAAGCAGTCATCAAAAAATCTCCCAACAAACAAGAGCCCAGGACCAGAAAGCATCCCAGGAGAATGCTACCAAACATTTAAAGAACAATTAATACCTATTCTCCTGAAACTGTTCCAAAAAATAGAAATGGAAGGAAAACTTCCAAACTCATTTTATGATCCCAGCATTACCTTGAATCCCAAAACCAAACAAAGACCCCATCAAAAAGAATTACAGACCAATATCCTTAATGACATGGATGCAAAAATTCTCACCAAACCACTAGCCAATAAGATCCAATGGTACATTAAAAGGATTATTCACCATGACCAAGTGGGATTTATTCCTGGGCTGCAAGTTTGGTTCAACATCCACTAATCAATCAATGTGATACAATACATTAATAAAAGAAAGAACCATATGATACTCTCAATAGATGTTGAAAAAGCATTTGACAAAGTACAGCAACCTTTCTCAATCAAAACTCTTCAAAGTGTAGGGATACAGGGTACATCCCTCAATATCATCAAAGCCATCTATAAAAAACCCACAGTGAATAAAATTCTCAATGGGGAAAAACTAAGAGTTTCTCCTCTAAGTCCAGGAACTCGGCAGGGATGTCCACTATCACCACTGCTATTCAACGTAGTTCTAGAAGTCCTAACCTTGGCAATCAGACAACAAAAAGAAATAAAAGGTATCTGAATCAGCACAGAAGAAGTCAAACTCTCAATTTTTACAGATGATATGATACTTTATGTGGAAAACCCATAAGACTCCACTCCAAAACTCCTAGAACTCCTACAGGAATTCAGTAAAGTTTCAGGAAAAAAAATCAATGCACAGAAATCAGTTGCATTTCTATACACCAACAGCAAGACAGAAGAGAGAGAAATTAAGGAGCCGATCCCCTTTACGGTTACTCCCAAAACCATAAGATACCTAGGAACAAACTAACCAAAGAGGCAAAGAATCTGTACTCAGAAAACTATAAAGTATTCATGAAAGAATTCGAGGAAGACAAAAACAAATAGGAAAACATTCCATGCTCATGGATTGGAATAACAAATATTGTGAAAATGTCTATGCTACCTAAAGCAAACTACATGTTTAATGCAATCCCTATCAAAATACCATCCATTTTTTTTTCAAAGAAATGGAACAAATAACCCTAAAATTTATATGGAACCAGAAAAGACCTCGAATAGCCAGAGGAATGTTGAAAAAGAAAGCCAAAGTTGGTGGCATCACAATTCCAGATTTCAAGCTCTATTACAAAGCTGTCATCAAGACAGGATGGCACTGGCATAAAAACAGACACATAGATCAATGGAATAGAATAGAGAGCCCAGAAATGGACCCTCAACTCCATGGCCAACTAATCTTTGACAAAGCAGGAAAGAATGTCCAACGGAAAAAAGACAGCCTCTTCAACAAATGGTGTTGGGAAAATTGGACAGCCACATGCAGAAAAATGAAACTGGACCATTTCCTTACACCACACAAAAATAGACTCAAAATGGTTGAAAGACCTCAATGTGAGAGAGGAATCCATCAAAATCCTTGAGAAGAACACAGGCAGCAACCTCTTTGACCTCAGCCACAGCAACTTCTTCCTAGAAACATCACCAAAGGCAAGGGAAGCAAGGGCAAAAATGAACTATTGGGACTTCATCAAGATCAAAAGCTTTTGCACAGCAAAGGAAACAGTCCACAAAACCAAAAGCCAACTGACAGAATGAGAGAAAATATTCACAAATGACATATCAGATAAAGGGCTAGTGTCCAAAATTTATGAAGACCTTATTATACTCATCACCCAAAGAACAAATAATGCAACCAAGAAATAGGCAGAGGACATAAACAGACATTTCTGCAAAGAAGACATCCAAATGGCCAACAGACGCATGAAAAAGTGTTCCACATCA
This sequence comes from Enhydra lutris kenyoni, assembly GCF_002288905.1. NCBI lineage: Eukaryota > Metazoa > Chordata > Mammalia > Carnivora > Mustelidae > Enhydra > Enhydra lutris. Next base: position 3,748,053 of record NW_019154149.1, on the reverse strand, counting down.
CTTGGCATCAGGGAAATACAAATCAAAACCACAGTGAGATACCACCTCACACCAGTCAGAATGGTTAAAATTAACAAGTTAGGAAACAATAGATGTTGGCAAGGATGCAGAGAAAGGGGAACCCTCCTACACTGTTGGTGGGAATGCAAGCTGCTGCAGCCACTCTGGAAAACAGCATGGAGGTTTCTCAAAAAGTTGAAAATAGAGCTACTCTATGACCCAGCAATTGCACTACTGGGTATTTACCCTAAAGATACAAAGGCAGTGATCCGAAGGGGCACTTGCACCTGAATGTTTATAGCAGCAATGTCCACAATAGCCAAATTAGGAAAGAACCTAGATGTCCATCAACAGATGAATGGATAAAGAAGATGGGTCTATATATACAATGGAATACTATGCAGCCATCAAAAGAAGTGAAATCTTGTCATTTGTAATGACATGGATGGAACTAGAGGGTATTATGCTGAGCAAAATAAGTCAATCAGAGAAAGACAACTATCATATGATCTCGCCCTTATGAGGAATTTGAGAGGCAAGGTGGGGGATAGTGGGGGGTAGGGAAGGAAAAAATGAAACAAGATGGTATTGGGAGTGAGAGAAACCATAAGAGATTCTAAATCTCACAAAACAAACTGAGGGTTGCTGGGGAGTGGGGGAGTAGGGAGAGGGTGGTTGGGTTATGGACATTGGGGAGGGTATGTGCTATGGTGAGTGCTGTGAAACATGTAAGCCTGATGATTCACAGACCTGTACCCCTGGGCAAATAATACATTGTATGTTAATCAAAATAATTTTAAAATAAAAAATAAATAAAACATGATCCCAAGGGACTAATATTCCACATAGTATTATTCCCTATTACTACCCTGGAGGTTCTTGAAAAATAATCAAATATTAATTAACATATTATCTATAGCTCCATGTAGAAGAGACAAATAGCATTTTTAGCTGAAATTTAGAATAATTAACACAGATTTTCAACAAGCACTGGATTAAGATTTTTTTATTAACATATAATGTATTATTTGTCCCAGGAGTACAGGTCTGTGAATTATCAGGCTTACACATTTCATAGCACTCACCATAGCACATACCCTCCCCAGTGTCTATAACCCAGCCACTCTATACCTACCCTCCTACCTCCCAGCAATCCTCAGTTTGTCTTCGGATATTAAGAGTCTCTTATGGTTTGTCTCCCTCCTGATCCCATCTTGTTTCATTTTTTCCTTCCCTACCCCCTAGTATCCCCCACCCTGCCTCTCAAATTCCTCATATCAGAGAGATCATATGATAATTATCTTTCTCTGATTGACTTATTTCGCTCAGCATAATACCCTCTAGTTCCATCCACATCATTGCAAATAGCAAGAGTTTGATGGCTGCATAGTATTCCATTGTATACATATACCACATCTTCTTTATCCATTCATCTGTTGATGGACATCTAGGTTCTTTCCATAGTTTGGCTATTGTGGACATTGCTGCTATAAACATTTGGGGGCACATGCCCCTTCAGATCACTACATTTTTATCTTTAGGGTAAATACCTAGTAGTGGATTAAGGTTTAGGGCACTTGGGGGTGTGGATCCAGTTCCAACAAGATTTGCTGCTGGTCCAAAAGGGGGAAATATCATTCCTACTCATTTTAACTGTGAAGCTAGGAAGATAATTAGTTACTGCTGGATTCATTATGAACTTTCAAATACTGTTCAAGGCCATTTTTCAGTTTAAGATCTTGAGAAAGTTTACACATTAAAACTAAAGAATTTGGGGTGCCTGGGTGTCTCAGTGGGTTTAGCCTCTGCCTTCATCTCAGGTCATGATCTCTCATGATCTCATGATCAGCTCATGATCCTGGGATTAAGCTCCACATCAGGCTCTCTGCTCAGTGGGGAGGCTGCTCCCCCTACCCCCACATGTCTCTCTGTCTACTTGTGATCTCTGTCAAATAAATAAATAAAATCTTTAAAAAAAAACTAAACTAAAGAATTTAATACAGAGGGAATGCCAAAGATGATAAGAGAAAAGGTCTTTGTGTTTCATTCATTGCAACCTGTAGGTACCTGTGATCACTTGAAAAGGATTCAAGCATCTCACCAATAGTAGTATATTTATGTACATTATCAATATAAAATATATTTCTTATATGCCCTTTTAATGCAGTGACAACATATAATGTAATTGTAGAGAATAACATCCATTTTAAGAATTGATGGAAGCTATTGTTATAGGTTAAATGGGATGATAATGGTAGGAAATGATAATAAAAATCTCTTTGCACCAATTGTAGAATGAGGAAAAGCATTACATTTTATTCCTCATACAAGACTTCTCACTAAAGGAACATTCCAAAACAAGTTAAATAAATACCATTCATTGAGTTGTTGGAAGAAAATAATAGAAATTCTATTTATATTTGTTTTTTTAAGATTTTATTTATTTATTTGACAGAGAGAGAGAGCACAAGTAGGCAGAGAGGCAGGTGGGGAGGTGGGGGAGCAGGCTCCCCACCGAGTGGAGAGCCCAATGCAGGGCTCGATCCCAGGACCCTGAGATCATGACTTCATTTGAAGGCAGAGGCCCAACCCACTGAGCGACACAGGTGCCCCTATATTTATTTTTGATCTTCTATCTTTTTTTTGTTTTGTTTTGTTTTTAATTTTTTTTTATAAACATATATTTTTATCCCCAGGGGTACAGGTCTGTGAATCGCCAGGTTTACACACTTCACAGCACTCACCATAGCACATACCCTCCCCAATGTCCATAATCCCACCCCCCTTGATCTTATATCTTTTAATTACTATCTTTCATTTGTTTCAGGAGTCACATAAATATTAATACAGTCATACATGTTTATAATTTATAAAAAAGAAAGAAGAAAGCAAAAGCACCATTTCATGTAGAGGATGGAAAATAATTTTCTCTCTACCCTTCTAGGTTCTTTGCTGAGACTCCTATAATAAAAGAATAAAAAAGATGCAAAGAATAAGAACGCCTAATGAATGAATGAATAAAAAAGATTAACAAGAGAAACACAAACAGAAGTTTAATAACATGTATACCTCCTGTACAATGGGACAGACCCAGGAAAACTAACTCCTCGAATTGGGCCAAGCCACCACTTTAAATACCATCTCCAGCTAAAGACACAAGAAAGATATTGGGGCTGTAGAATAGGTTATGGGAGGTGACAAGGGTAAGGTTGTTACGCAGATTTAGGTCCTTGCCTTCTTTGGTGATAACCGTTTCTGGAGATTAGAGTCACACTTCCCCCTTCCTGGTACAAGGGAGACACCCTTAAGAATGGAGGTTCTCCTCATAAATGCACATGTCTCTTACACAAAGGTAACTTCTACTAGATTTTCAGAGCTTTTCCCGTTTCTTCTGTTTTTTTAAAAATAGCCAGCTCAAGATCATCTTTATGCCAAGAGGCATATTTTGGGCAAATTCTGCTCCCCTTCAATCTCTTTACCAAGTCTTGTCTAAATTAGTCTTGTAATTGGTCCCTTTGCCTCTAGTCTTATCCAGATCCATCCAATCCTTTCTCTACATTGCCACCTGAGACAACTTTTTAAAGTGTGCATCTGATTTTGTTACTCTCTTGCTTAAAATCTATTCAAAGGCCCCTTATTTCCTAAAGAAAAAAAGTCCATAAGGAATGTCATGATCTGGTCAGTGCCTACTTCTTCAGATTTATTTTTCATCAGAGCCCATTGATGCACTTCACTCAAACTGTACTGAACTACTTTGATCCATGTTAAATTTGTTCAGATTACACTTCACCCGTAACAGTATTTTAAATTGGAAGTTTGAACTGAGTTGCCACAGTACAATAGACATGGAATTTCAAAGCAAGGTGCCAGAATAAAAAGCAGACTTCCACAGTGTAAAATCTTTAGAACCAGTTAGAGATTAATTTTAGGTCAGATTTCCTGGAAATAGACTGTGAGATGGGTGGTTATATGCACAAGGTTCATTGGGAGTATTCTAGGGAGATGTCCTTGTAGGGACAGTAAGGAAGCAAGGTTGAAGACAGAATCTTATCTCCACTCTTTGCAAATGGGGCCTTAGAGAATATCCCAGAAATCTGTAGAGCTTGGAATGCCAGCTTTTCAAAGTCGTACCAAATTGAAGAAATTGGGTTGGACCTTTGAACCCTCACATTAGCCAATCATTGTCCATAGACCACCTGGTTGAAAGGTAGTTGTAATCTTGGATGAGAAGGCAATGCCTTTTGAGGGTCCCAGTTGTGAGCCATCAGCAGAAGATATTCCCAGCATTGGCACTGAAGAGGGGATCTGAGCGGATCAATATACTATGTACTAGAAAGTGTGAAAGCCCAAAAAGATATTAAAAGTGCAAGTGAAAAGAGATACGGGAAGGACTTGTGGATGATTTTTGCTAGTTAAAAGAGACTGCTGCTGTACGCAGGAGAAAATTGTTGGAGGGCACTATAACCTTTACTTCAAGCCTAGAAAAAGAGGCTTCAAGGAGACCTTAAAAGTTATATAATTTGGGGGCACCTGGGTGGCTCAGCAGGTTAAAGCCTCTGCCTTCGGCTCAGGTCATGATCCCGGGATCCTGGGATCGAGCCCCACATCGGGCTCTCTGCTCGGCGGGGAGCCTGCTTCCTCCTCTCTCTCTGCCTGCCTCTCTGCCTACTTGTGATCTCTGTCTGTCAAATAAATAAATAGAATCTTTAAAAAAAAAAGTTATATAATTTCTTTGACTTTTTGTTTCTTCATCTGTAAATGTTTACAAAAAAATTGATTGGTGGTTGTGAAGACTAAATACGAGAACTGATCAAATTAATTTAGCCCAGAACCTGATGGAGTAATTTATCAATTAATATTAGTTTCCTTCACATTATCTCCTCTGATTTGCTAAAATCACATTTTTTTTATTATGTTCAGTTAGCCACTGTATAGTACATCATTAGTTTTTTATGTAGTGCTCAGTGATTCATTAGTTACATATAACACCCGGTGCTCATCATTGAATGTGCCTTCCTTAAAAATCACACATTCTTAATGAGGCCTTAGATGACAATTCCTTAAAGATATCTTAATTCTCTACTATTCACGACAACATTTCTTAATTTAATTTTTTTAAGTGTTCCAAAATTCATTGTTTATGCACCACACCCAGTACTCCATGCAATACGTGTCCTCCGTAATACCCACCACCAGGCTCACCCAACCCCCCCACGACCCCCCCAAAACCCTCAGTTTGTTTCTCAGAGTTCACAGGCTCTCATGGTTTGTCTCCCCCTCCAACTTCCCCCAACTCCCTTCTCCTCTCTATCTCCCCATGTCCTCCGTGTTATTTCTTATGCTCCACAAGTAAGCGAAACCATATGATAATTGACTCTCTCTGCTTGACTTATTTCACTCAGCATAATCTCTTCCAGTCCCATCCATGTCGATGCAAATGGTAGGTATTCATCCTTTCTGATGGAGGTGTAATATTCTACTGTATATATGGACTATATCTTCCTTATCCATTCATCCGTTGAAAGGCATGCTGGTTCTTTCCACAGTTTGGCGACCGTGGCCATTGCTGCTATGAACATTGGGGTACAGATGGCCCTTCTTTTCACTACATCAGTGTCTTTGGGGTAAATATCCAGTAGTGCAATTGCAGGGTCACAGGGAATCCCTATTTTTTATTTCTTAAGGAATCTCTACACTGTTTTCCAAAGTGGCTGCACCAACTTGCATTCCCACCAACAGTGTAAGAGGGCTCCCCTTTCTCCACATCCTCTCCAACACTTGTTATTTCCTGTCTTGCTAATTTTGGCCATTCTAACTGGTATAAGGTGGTATATCAATGTAGTTTTGATTTGAATCTCCCTGATGGTTAATCATGATATACTGCCTAGAGCCATCTATAATTTCAATGCCACTCTGATCAAAATTCCACTGGCATTTTTCAAAGAGCTGGAACAAACAATCCTAAAATTTGTATGGAACCAGAAGAGACTCCGAATCACTAAGGAAATGTTGAAAAAGAAAAATAAAACTGAGGCATCACGTTGCCTGATTTCAAGCTATACTACAGTGCACTGATCACCAGGAGAGCATGGTACTGGCACAAAAACAGACACATAGACCAGTGGAACAGAGTAGAGAGCCCAGATATGGACCCTCAACTCTATGGTCAAATGATCTTTGACAAAGCAGGAAAAAATGTAAGTGGAAGAAAAACATCCTCTTCAATAAATGGTGCTGGGAAAACTGGACAGCTATGTGTAGAAGAATGAAACTGGACCATTCTCTTACACCATACACAAAGATAAACTCGAAATGGATGAAAGACCTCAACGTGAGACAGGAATCTATCAAAATCCTAGAGGAGAACATAGACAGTATCCTCTTCGACATCGGCCACAGCAACTTCTTTCAAGATATGTCTCCAAAGGCAAAGGAAACAAAAGCAAAAATGAACTTTTGGGACTTCATCAAGATCAAAAGCTTCTGCACTACAAAGGAAACAGTCAACAAAACAAAGAGGCAACCCATGGAATGGGAGAAGATATTTGCAAATGACATTACAGACAAAGGGCTGATATCTAATGTCTGTAAAGAACTCCTCAAACTCAACACACACAAAACAGATAATCACGTCAAAAAATGGGCAGAAGACATGACCAAACACTTCTCCAAAGAAGACATACAAATGGCCAACATTTCTTTATACAGCACCTCTTTACTATTCTCCGTAGTACCTACCATCTAACATATGATATAAATTTACTTATTCTTTGACTACTGCCACTAGAATGTCAGCTCAGTGAGAGCAGAAACTTGATCTTGTTCTCTGCCGAATTCTCAGTGCCTAGAACACGGCCTAGCACGTAACAGGTATTCAAAAAATACTTGCTGAATGAATGCATCTGGAATACAATTTGGGAAACATAATTAATTAGCACTATAACCAAGTCGATTTTTTTATACTACATTAATACTTAAAGATCATTCAACCCAGGAATTAGGAGTATAATTGATATACATTGAAAGGCTTAGAAAGTTATGGTTGACAGGACATTAGTATTATGAATTACTTTACATTTCAGATTTGGCAGGTACAGTAGCCCTATAGGACCAATAGCCAAGCTGATTGAAGAGTTAAGAAATTTTACTGTTTGTATTGGCATAGAGCGGACTTATCTTAACTCAGAAAGTACAAGGTGACAACCCATTATTGAATAAAGCAAACTAAAGAGACAACCCAAAGAAGTTTAAAATCCACACTGTACAAGACTTGCTTTGATTCTGACAAGATATGAATGAACATTATTAAAACCAAATATGGCAAATTATCTTATTTAGAGTCAGACAGTATTTATATGGCAACTATTTGTGTACTAGCATTTTTGTATATGTGTTAACCCAATTAATCCTCACAACAACCCTATGATGACAATATTATAATCTCTTCTTTATTGATGATAACACCTGAGGTTTAGGGAGGTAAAGTAACACAATAAAGCTGCCTAACCAGTAAATGTCATTCATGATATAAATCTGGGTCTTCACCACAGAGGTCATTGCTTTCTCCACCATGTTGTCATTTCATCATTAATATTTCCTTCTGAGGATGTCAAGAGCACCACAGAATTATGAATTAGAATCACTTCAGGTCATTTTCTGATCATTTATATATTCTACATAGCCCAATAACAAATCCTGAGCACATGTCCAAATTCTGAATGGAGTAACTTAACAAATTCTGCTGAAAATAAAAATATCAATTGATATAGCCAGTGGTATTAAGTACACTCCCCTTTTATGAATGCTTACGGTGCCTGAAGTAAAGGAATTCATCTTAAGTAGATATTATTAATGGGCCTTTAAGAGTTCTCTACCACATGGGAATCTGCTTTCAAGCCCAGAAATAGAGGAAATGCGCCCTTCCTTTTCTGATTCAGGTAGTAAACTTGAGAATAATTCCAGATTCAATTAGCTGTTTATCACTGTTGCAATCCAACATATTCAAGTTCCATGCTAAATTCTACATGGAATTAAAATTTTACAAGTTTTCAAAAAAATATTGTTTCAAGTATTAATTTAAAATTGCCAATGAAGGGCACCTGGGTGGCTCTGTCAGTTAAGCATCTGCCTTCAGTTCAGGTCATGATCTCGGGGTTCTGGAATTGAGCCCTGCATCAGGTTCCCTGTGAAGTGGACAGGCTGCCTTTGCCTCTTCCGCAGCTCATGTTATCTTTCTTGCTCTCTCAAATAAATTTTAAAAATCTTTTAAAAAGATTTTTACCATGCTGGTTAACTGATGGATACAGGAAGTTATATGACATAATTCTGTCCTCTAGCTAGAAGACAAAAGCTCCAGCAAGAAAGGCAAACTGCACTCCCAATCCTGGACCCACCATTTAGTAACCACTTACGAGACTCATCTTAAGCTGAAAATAATGATGTATACCTCATAAGATTGTTTTCAGGACTGCATGGGTTAACATAAGTAAAGGGTCCAGAGAGTCTGACACATAGTTGGGGTATGAAAGTTAAACACATTTCTATTTTTGTTGTCATTATTATTAAAAGGCTAGGGAGTTCAAACAATAAAAAGTACATTTATTGAAAAATAATGGGTCACACTTTTGGTAATGAATGCTATTGTTATTTTTTCATCCCTGGGTATGAAGGATGAACTTTGTTACCTATTCCAAAAATACTACTATTCTCATAAAAATAATCTCTTATATCAGTTACATCCTAAGTGCTTTCACACTAACCCTCAAAAAAAACCTAGGAGTGAAATAGAGCAAGTTTTCCATCCCTGTTAAACACAGCTAGTAAGACAATCTTCTGATACGAGGCACAGTGCTCTTCCTACAACATGCAAGACTTCTGATCCCTAGGTATCTACCATTCCATTCTACTAAATCTTAGCACTGCTAAATAAGCATGTCAACTTGAGCAGGCAGGTGAAATAAAACATACCTGTATCTCTATCTCTATATTAAATTAAACAAAATGATGTTGCCTTTTTTAAGTCAAATCTCACTATCAATTTCATATGGTTCAATATGCTTACACATATGCAGTACAGGATCCTGTTTAAGAGGGTAGGTTTTGGTACTGGGCAAAAGTTGGACCTGTAGCCCAGCTCTTTCACATTAAGTTATGTGAGCAAGGGCAAGATCACAGACTACTGTGAGCCTCAAAATCCTCACTGTTTTAAATGAAATATTAAAATCAATAATATTTCTTAGAGTTGCATGTAGCATATACTAAGCCCTCATAACTTAATTACTGTTAATAGTACTATTACTATTATGAGTGGCAGTGAGGATTCTCACCCAAAGGGAGAAGAAATCATCCTTACTTTAGTGCCCAATAGTTCTTTGAATAGGTATCTGGGGGAAACACAGCAAGTACTTACAACATTTAGAGGAGTCCAATGCAGTGTTGTGTTAGAGCCATCTTATCCAACTCAAGTGCACTTAATTATTAAAATTTCCTGCAGTCATTATTATTATAATAAACTTACAATTGAATACATTATATTTAAATGCAAACATAATAAATGCTCAAAACTTATAATATCTTAAATATTTACTATTACCTATGCTCTTGACATTATTTAAATCTATTGTATCTGTATGGTGGAAATACCAATTGATAGTCTGCTACTGTGCATCTCTTCCTGCCTATAAATTCAGTGACATCACTTTCGTAGCTTTAAATTGGCCAATGTAGGAGTATTAACACCACAGAAATCAGAAAATGCTATCAGTCAGGATCTTTCCACCCAGAAAGCCAGTTGTTAAACATCTACCAACACATAATTAGGCCAGTGTTATACCAGCTGCTTTCAACCACAGTATTATACTGGTTGCTTATAATATACCCTCCCCCACCCCACACATCTGAATTTTAGGATCTGCTTGCAACCATCACTAAAGCCTTGAGCAGAATATAAGGTAAATGAAAAATGTGTGGGTGTAGATAATTCCACAGCTTCAAAATAAGCCTCAGTTTGGGAAACTCGACAGCCTATATTGTTCCCTTTGGAGCAACTGATATTAACCACATTTCATTTTGAGGGTTAATATATGTATATGCACATGCATGTGTGCGTGCACACACACACACACACACACACACACATCTTAGGAAACTCAAAGTTAAATAAATTTGAACACTTTAAAATCTTTATAAATTTAAATTTTGTATAGAAAATTAAGGTACGGGGCACCTGGGTGGCTCAGTGGGTTAAGCCTCTGCCTTCGGCTCAGGTCATGATCTCAGAGTCCTGGGATCAAGCCCCGCATCGGGCTCTCTGCTCAGTGGGGAACCTGCTTCCCCCTCTCTCTCTGCCTGCTTCTCTGCCTACTTGTGATCTCTGCCAAATAAATAAATAAAATCTTTAAAAAAAAAAGAAAATTAAGGTATGATCTTTATAAATTTTATCAACTATTTCAGTATATATATCTGTGAAGTGAGCTGATGCACTTCTGACATAATATATGTAAAATAAAATTCAAAATATTTTTTATTTTTTTAAGGATTTTATTTATTTATTTGAGAGAGAAAGAGCGCATGTGAGAAAGCATGAGCAGCAGAGAGGGGCAGAGAGAGAGGGAGAAGGAGGCTCCCCACTGAGCAGGGAGCCTGATGTGGGGCTCGATCCCAGGGTTCTGGGATCATGAACTGAGCCAAAGGCAGACGCCTAACTGACTGAGCCACCCAGGTGCCCCAAAATTCAAAATATTTTTAAGAGCAGGTATGCCAATGGTATACACCAATACTTTTGCAGAACTTGGAAACAATGCACAAAAATGTTTTGTGGTGCTAGAACATTCTTTTAGCATAGAGTAATATCCAGAGGAGAAAGAAATTTTTTATCTTAGGAACCATTACAATGACAGAACCTGGGCAGATATGAACTATGCCAAATATTTTGCAAAATAAACCTTGGGAATTTGGATGACATTGGTTAGTTCCCCAAGTAATTAAAAGCAAATTCAAAAAACAAAACAAAACAAAAAAAACAAAGAAAAAAAAAGCAAATTCAAAATGTTGAATTGGACACTCATCCCTGAACACCATATTGCAATTGGAAACTTCACAGAAAGCTAACTGAGGAGAGAGAATAATCCAGACATATTAAAGATAACTATTCAAGTTTACATGTGCAATTAGTTGTGTATGTTATATATTTAATAATGGATATAAATATATATATTTGCAGCATACTAGTTTTTAAAAAATGGAAATGGAGCCAGACTACCTCAGTTTAAAATCTGCTTTTTCTTTTAAAACACTTACTAGCTTGGTGACTTCGGACAAATTATCCATGCCTCAGTTTCCTCATGTGTAAGGATAATAACAGTACTTCCCTCATAAAGTTGTAAAAATAAAATGAGCTAATACAGATAAAAGTGCTTAGAAAAAATGTTCAGCACATAATAAGCTTTCAATATATGTTGGTTATAATAACTATTATTGTTGCTCTTAAACAATACCATTTATTGAGCATACATCATGTATAAAGTTCTCTAAATAATATCACCTTGCTTAATCTTCATAACAACTATAAGGTAACTATTATATTAAACTTACATTATTAATAAGTTGTTTGTGGCCCCATGGTTAGTCAGAGAATCAGTCAAAGACTTATATAAATGTCTCCCTAACACCAAAAACCCATGCTTTTCCTATTGAGTATTTCTCAAAATAGAGTCTATACCACCTCCATCAGAATCACCTAGGGTGCTTGTTAAAATACAAATTTGCAGTCTTTATGGAATGCTTACTGATTCAGAATCTCTGGGGATGGCTCCAGAAAAATCTTACTTTTTTTTTTTAAAGGAGTGGTTGCTACTTTATTTTTACTTTTTATTTCCCAAGATAGTAATAGTTTATTGAACTATAACTTACATGTTAAAATACCTTCAGGTGTACAACATAGTAATGTGATGTTATGTGATGCTTACCAGAAGTGTAGCTATGCTCTGTCAACATAACACTACTCCAGCACTACTGACTATATTTCCTATGCTGTACCTTTTATCTCTGTGATTACTCATTCCATAGCTGGAAATCCATACCTCCCACTCCCCTTCATGTATTTTGCCCATACGTACACCACCTTCTCCTCTGGCAACCACCAGCTTGCTCTCTATATTTATGGGTATATTCTGCTTTTTTGTTTTGTTTTGTTTTTTAGATTCCATATATAAGTGAAATCAGATGGTATCTCTCTCTGACTTATTTCACTTAGCATAATACTCTCTAGGTCCATCCATGTTGTTGCAAATGGCAAGATCACATTCTTTTTTACAGTTGAGTAATAGTCCTCTGTGTGTGTGTGTGTGTGTGTGTGTCTCAAATCTTCTTTATCCATTCATCTACAGATGGATACTTGGGCTGCTTCTGTATCTTGGCTATTGTGAAAAATGCTGCAATAAATATAGGGATGCATGCATCCCTTTGAATTAGTGTTCTTGTATTCTTTAGGTAAATACCTAGTAGTGCAATTGCTGGATTATATGGTATTTCTATTCGTTATTTTTTGAGGAAATTCATTCTATGTTTCAGTGGCTGTACCAGTTTGCATTCCCACCAACAGTGCAGAAGGGTTCTGATTCCTCCACACTCTTGCCAACACTTCTTATATCATCTTTTTGATACTAGCCAGTCTGACAGGTGTATGGTGCTATTTCACTGTGGTTTTGGTTTGAACTTCCCTGAAGAGAAAAATCTTACTTTTTGACTAGTCCTTCAGGTGATGCTTACACACATTAATGGGTGAATAACAATGCATTGGCTATACTCATTAACTTTACCACTGGAACATTTTACCATTAACACCAATGCAAAAAGTCTATAAGTTAAGGCTCTGGCAGTATCAACCAAAGGACTATTAATTGTTTCTTCTTTCCTCAGTTCTCAAGGCAGGTACACATAGAATCATTTAGACAAATTATCAGGTAATAATTAAAATCTATTTGCTCACTATAAATTAAGAATAATTTTATTTTTTTCAAAGAAGGCAGATTGATACTCAGGTCCATCCAATGATATGATTCCCCTTTGGCTTTAAGAAATAGTGGATGAGGGGTGCCTGGGTGGCTCAGTGGGTTAAGCCGCTGCCTTCGGCTCAGGTCATGATCTCAGAGTCCTGGGATCGAGCCCCGCATCGGGCTCTCTGCTCGGCAGGGAGCCTGCTTCCTCCTCTCTCTCTGCCTGCCTCTCTCCCTACTTGTGATCTCTCTGTCAAATAAATAAAATCTTTAAAAAAAAAAAAAAGAAATAGTGGATGATGAGTTATTTATTATACTATAAATAAATAAGTCTGATTAATAAAAGTTGGGCTGCTTCTGTATTAGTGTTGTGAATATCGGTCCTCAGTCTGTTTTATGAAATAGTAGATGATGAGTTGTTTATTACACTATAAATAAATCTGATTAATAAAATTTGGGCTGTTTCTATGTTAATGTAGTAAATATCACTTTGAGAAACTACCATGCTAAAATACAGAACCTGGTCTGTGTGTGTGTGCACACACATGCAATATTTGGAAGAGAAAATTTTAGAAAAATAAATTGATCTCAAAGTCATTCCAAATATACTCATTATTATTTGTATAGTGTTAAGATATATAACTCATTTCCTGGATATCTCTACATACTTTTAAACATAGTTATCAGTGTATTTCATACACAATTTTATAGTCTTTTTCATTTACCACATATGCATTTTTTGTTATGAAAAGCTTCATACACATTTTTCAGTGGCTGATGATGTTGCAACTATAAGATATACTATAATGTACTCAATTATTATACAATAAGTGTACATTTATACTGTCTTCAATTATTTTATTATCAATTATAAAGTCTAAAATGCCAGATTGTTAATAATAGTTATCTTTGAGTAGTACGATTGTGTGCAGTTATTCTTCTTGAGTTTTTCAAAACTCCTACCATTAACGTATATAAATTTTAACAGGGAAAATGTTATTCAAAATAAAATGAATTGTATAATAAGAGGTGGTCACAGATAAAAGAACTGCAAATCTCAGACCCAATTTTAGAAGGAGTCTCTATGAAAAGCCAAAGACAACAGGTAAGATAAAATTAAGGACACCAGAGAAAACTTTAGAATCCTATGTCTCAACTATAGCAAATAGTACACACAGTCTAACTCCTACCCAGATAAAATAAAACCTCATACTGAGGCCTATTTATCATAGTTCCATTTACCTGATACATCGTATATGGCTCTCAACAACGAAAAAAAATCACAAAACATACTAAAAGGCAAAAACACATTCTGATAAGCAAAAGTAAGCATCAGAACGAAACTTGCATATGGCAGAAATTTCAGAATTATCAAATCAGAAATTTAAAATAATTATGATTAATATGCTAAGGGCTCTAATTTTCAAAATGGACAATATCTAAGAACAGATGGGTAATATAAGTAGAGAGACTGAAACTCTAAAAATATCAAAAGAAAATTCTAGAATTCAAAAACTCTGTAACAGATATTTTAAAATGTCTCATCAGTAGACGAGACACAGGGAAAGAACCCACAAGCTTAAAGATATGTCAATGGAAACTTCCCAAATTGAAAAGTAGAGGGAAAGAAGAATTTTTAAAAAATGAGACAGAATATCCATGCAAATATCCTTATGAAAGAATAACATACATATAATGGGAATATCAGAAGGAGAGAAGAGAGGAACAGAATAAATGAATAAAGTAATAATGGTTGAGATTTTTCTAAAATTAATGATTGACACCAAACTACAGATACAGGAAACCCAGAGAACATCAAGGATGATATTCCAAAAAATTATACAACTAGGCACATCACATCGAAACTAAAGAAAACCAAAGACAAAATCTTGAATAAAATGAGAGTGGAGAAACCCACATTACCTACAGAGGAACAAGGATAACAATTACATCAGATTCCTTTTCAAACATCTTGTAAGCAAGAAGAGAGTAAAGTAAAATATATTAAGCGCTAAAAGGAAAAGAAAAAACCCACTAAAATAGAATTCTGTATCCAGTGAAAATATCCTTCAAGAGTAAAGGAAAATAAGAACTTTCTGCAAAAAAATTAAATGGAGAGAATTTGTCGTCAATAGACCTGGCTGCCTTGAAAGAAATGCTGAAAGTTCTTCAGAGAGGGAGAAAATTATATAGGTCAGAAATTGGAATCCATATAAAGAAAGGAAGGGTTTTAGAGAAGAAATAAATGAAGGGAAAATATTTTCTCTTTCTTCTTAAACTAACAGAAAATAATTTATTCAAAATAATAATAGAAACAACTTTTGAAATGACCATACATCATGGATAAATGAAACGAATGACCTCAAATTTAGGGGGGGACAGAAGGGAAGAATTGAGAATTCTCTATAATAAGGTACCTGTACTATATGTGAAGTGAAAGTGGACTTAATAGTGGTTGTAAATGTATATCACAACCTAGGGTAGCACTAAAAATACATAAAAAAATAATTGTTATGCTAAGAAAGTGAAGACAATGGAATCATATAAAATATTTATTTAAAGCAAGGGCAGACAGAAAAAAAGAGTAAAACAAAAAGAAAAAACCATCAGGAAATGCATAAAAAGCAATTCAAGTATTATAGATATAAATCAAACTATATAAATAATCACTGTAAGTATCAATGGTCTGAATAAACTGATTCAAAAAGAGAAGTTTCCAGAGTGGATCAAAAACACAGGCCAACTATATGTTGCCTTCAAGAAACTCAATTTAATATAAAAATACAGATAGATCAAAGTAAAAGGATAGAGAAAAATATGCCACGGTATTTACACTAACAAAAAGAAGCTGGAATCGCTATATTAATTTCAGACAAAGGAAATTTCAGAGCAAGGAAAATCATCAAGAATAAATAAAGGCATTACTAATAATAGGGTCAATTATCTAAGAAGACATAAGAATCTTTAATGTTTGGGCACCTGGGTGGCTCAGTGGGTTAAAGCCTCTGCCTTCGGCTCAGGTTGTGGTCCCAGGGTCCTGGGATCGAGCCCCACATCGGGCTCTCTGCTCTGCGGGGAGCCTGCTTCCTCCTCTCTCTCTC